>NC_142955.1:20190210-20330210 GCF_046866305.1 Octopus bimaculoides | reverse complement strand
TACGTTCAAATTACGCTCGAACGATAAAGAGAGAGGCCAAACGGACCCACGTACGTTCAAATTACGCACGAACGATAAAGAGAGAGGCCATTCGGACCCACGTACGTTCAAATTACGCTCGAACGATAAAGAGAGAGGCCAAATAGACCCACGTACGTTCCAATTCCGCTCGATGGATAAAGAGAAAGGCCAAACGGACCCACGTACGTTCAAATTCCCCTCGATGGATAAAGAGAGAGGCCAAACGGACCCACGTACGTTCAAATTACGCTCGAACGATAAAGAAAGAGGCCAATCGGACCCACGTACGTTCAAATTCCGCTCGATGGATAAAGAGAGAGGCCAAACGGACCCACGTACGTTCAAATTACGCTCGAACGATAAAGAAAGAGGCCAATCGCACCCAAGTACGTTCAATTAACCCTCGAACGATAAAGAAAGAGGCCAACGGACCCACGTACGTTCAAATTACGCTCGAACGATAAAGAGAGAGGCCAATCGGACCAACGTACGTTCAAATTACGCTCGAACGATAAAGAAAGAGGCCAATCGGACCCACGTACGATCAAATTACGCTCGAACGATAAAGATAGAGGCCAAACGGACCCACGTACGTTCAAATTCCGCTCGATGGATAAAGAGAGAGACCAAACGGACCCACGTACGTTCAAATTACGCTCGAACGATAAAGAAAGAGGCCAATCGGACCCACGTACGTTCAAATTCCGCTCGATGGATAAAGAGAGAGGCCAAACGGACACACGTAAGTTCAAATTACGCTCGAACGATAAAGAGAGAGGCCAATCGGTCGCACGTACGTTCAAATTACGCTCGATGGATAAAGAGAGAGGCCAAACGGACCCACGTACGTTCAAATTCCGCTCGATGGATAAATAGAGAGGCCGAACGGACCGACGTACGTTCAAAGAACGCTCGATGGATAAAGAGAGAGCCCAAAGGGAGCCACGTACGTTCAAATTACGCTCGAACGATAAAGAAAGAGGCCAATCGGACCCAAGAACGTTCAAATTACGCTCGAACGATAAAGAGAGAGGCCAAACGGACCCACGTACGTTCAAATTCCGCTCGATGGATAAAAAGAGAGGCCGAACAGACCCACGTACGTTCAAATTACGCTCGATGAATAAAGAGAGAGGCCAAAGTGACCCACGTACGTTCAAATTCCGCTCGTTGGATAGAGAGAGAGGCCAAACGGACCCACGTACGTTCAAATTACGCTCGAACGATAAAGAGAGAGGCCAATCGGACCCACGTACGTTCAAATTACGCTCGAACTATAAAGAAAGAGGCCAATCGGACCCACGTACGTTCAAATTCCGCTCGATGGATAAAGAGAGAGGCCAAACGGACCCACGTACGTTCAAATTACGCTCGAACGATAAAGAGAGAGGCCAAACGGACCCACGTACGTTCAAATTACGCACGAACGATAAAGAGAGAGGCCATTCGGACCCACGTACGTTCAAATTACGCTCGAACGATAAAGAGAGAGGCCAAATAGACCCACGTACGTTCCAATTCCGCTCGATGGATAAAGAGAAAGGCCAAACGGACCCACGTACGTTCAAATTCCTCTCGATGGATAAAGAGAGAGGCCAAACGGACCCACGTACGTTCAAATTACGCTCGAACGATAAAGAAAGAGGCCAATCGGACCCACGTACGTTCAAATTCCGCTCGATGGATAAAGAGAGAGGCCAAACGGACCCACGTACGTTCAAATTACGCTCGAACGATAAAGAAAGAGGCCAATCGCACCCAAGTACGTTCAATTAACCCTCGAACGATAAAGAAAGAGGCCAACGGACCCACGTACGTTCAAATTACGCTCGAACGATAAAGAGAGAGGCCAATCGGACCAACGTACGTTCAAATTACGCTCGAACGATAAAGAAAGAGGCCAATCGGACCCACGTACGATCAAATTACGCTCGAACGATAAAGATAGAGGCCAAACGGACCCACGTACGTTCAAATTCCGCTCGATGGATAAAGAGAGAGACCAAACGGACCCACGTACGTTCAAATTACGCTCGAACGATAAAGAAAGAGGCCAATCGGACCCACGTACGTTCAAATTCCGCTCGATGGATAAAGAGAGAGGCCAAACGGACCCACGTACGATCAAATTACGCTCGAACGATAAAGAGAGAGGCCAAACAGACCCACGTACGTTCAAATTCCGCTCGATGGATAAAGAGAGAGGCCAAACGGATCCACGTACGTTCAAATTACGCTCGAACGATAAAGAAAGAGGCCAATCGGACCCAAGTACGTTCAAATTACGCTCGAACGATAAAGAGAGAGGCCAAACGGACCCACGTACGTTCAAATTCCGCTCGATGGATAAAGAGAGAGGCCAAACGGACCCACGTACGTTCAAATTACGCTCGAACGATAAAGAAAGAGGCCAATCGGACCCAAGTACGTTCAAATAACGCTCGAACGATAAAGAAAGAGGCCAATCGGACCCACGTACGTTCAAATTACGCTCGATCGATAAAGAGAGAGGCCAATCGGACCCGCGTACGTTCAAGTCACGCTCGAACGATGAAGAGAGAGGCGAAACGGACCCACGTACGTTCAAATTAAGCTCGAACGATAAAGAAAGAGGCCAATCGAACCCACGTACGTTCAAATTCCGCTCGATGGATAAAGACAGAGGCAAACGGACCTACGTACGTTCAAATTACGCTCGAACGATAAAGAAAGAGGCCAATCGGACCCACGTACGTTCAAATTCCGCTCGATGGATAAAGAAAGAGGCCAAACGGACACACGTACGTTTAAATTACGCTTGAACGATAAAGAGAGAGGCCAATCGGACCCACGTACGTTCAAATTACGCTCGAACGATAAAGAGAGAGGCCAAACGGACACACGTAAGTTCAAATTACGCTCGAACGATAAAGAGAGAGGCCAATCGGTCCCACGTACGTTCAAATTACGCTCGATGGATAAAGAGAGAGGCCAAACGGACCCACGTACGTTCAAATTCCGCTCGATGGATAAATAGAGAGGCCGAACGGACCGACGTACGTTCAAAGAACGCTCGATGGATAAAGAGAGAGGCCACAGGGAGCCACGTACGTTCAAATTACGCTCGAACGATAAAGAAAGAGGCCAATCAGACCCAAGAACGTTCAAATTACGCTCGAACGATAAAGAGAGAGGCCAAACGGACCCACGTACGTTCAAATTCCGCTCGATGGATAAAAAGAGAGGCCGAACGGACCCACGTACGTTCAAATTACGCTCGATGAATAAAGAGAGAGGCCAAAGTGACCCACGTACGTTCAAATTCCGCTCGATGGATAGAGAGAGAGGCCAAACGGACCCACGTACGTTCAAATTACGCTCGAACGATAAAGAAAGAGGCCAATCGGACCCACGTACGTTCAAATTACGCTCGAACTATAAAGAAAGAGGCCAATCGGACCCACGTACGTTCAAATTCCGCTCGATGGATAAAGAGAGAGGCCAAACGGACCCACGTACGTTCAAATTACGCTCGAACGATAAAGAGAGAGGCCAAACGGACCCACGTACGTTCAAATTACGCACGAACGATAAAGAGAGAGGCCATTCGGACCCACGTACGTTCAAATTACGCTCGAACGATAAAGAGAGAGGCCAAATAGACCCACGTACGTTCCAATTCCGCTCGATGGATAAAGAGAAAGGCCAAACGGACCCACGTACGTTCAAATTCCTCTCGATGGATAAAGAGAGAGGCCAAACGGACCCACGTACGTTCAAATTCCGCTCGATGGATAAAGAGAGAGGCCAAACGGACCCACGTACGTTCAAATTACGCTCGAACGATAAAGAAAGAGGCCAATCGGACCCAAGTACGTTCAAATAACGCTCGAACGATAAAGAAAGAGGCCAATCGGACCCACGTACGTTCAAATTACGCTCGATCGATAAAGAGAGAGGCCAATCGGACCCGCGTACGTTCAAGTCACGCTCGAACGATGAAGAGAGAGGCGAAACGGACCCACGTACGTTCAAATTAAGCTCGAACGATAAAGAAAGAGGCCAATCGAACCCACGTACGTTCAAATTCCGTTCGATGGATAAAGACAGAGGCAAACGGACCTACGTACGTTCAAATTACGCTCGAACGATAAAGAAAGAGGCCAATCGGACCCACGTACGTTCAAATTCCGCTCGATGGATAAAGAAAGAGGCCAAACGGACACACGTACGTTTAAATTACGCTTGAACGATAAAGAGAGAGGCCAATCGGACCCACGTACGTTCAAATTACGCTCGAACGATAAAGAGAGAGGCCAAACGGACACACGTAAGTTCAAATTACGCTCGAACGATAAAGAGAGAGGCCAATCGGTCCCACGTACGTTCAAATTACGCTCGATGGATAAAGAGAGAGGCCAAACGGACCCACGTACGTTCAAATTCCGCTCGATGGATAAATAGAGAGGCCGAACGGACCGACGTACGTTCAAAGAACGCTCGATGGATAAAGAGAGAGGCCACAGGGAGCCACGTACGTTCAAATTACGCTCGAACGATAAAGAAAGAGGCCAATCAGACCCAAGAACGTTCAAATTACGCTCGAACGATAAAGAGAGAGGCCAAACGGACCCACGTACGTTCAAATTCCGCTCGATGGATAAAAAGAGAGGCCGAACGGACCCACGTACGTTCAAATTACGCTCGATGAATAAAGAGAGAGGCCAAAGTGACCCACGTACGTTCAAATTCCGCTCGATGGATAGAGAGAGAGGCCAAACGGACCCACGTACGTTCAAATTACGCTCGAACGATAAAGAAAGAGGCCAATCGGACCCACGTACGTTCAAATTACGCTCGAACTATAAAGAAAGAGGCCAATCGGACCCACGTACGTTCAAATTCCGCTCGATGGATAAAGAGAGAGGCCAAACGGACCCACGTACGTTCAAATTACGCTCGAACGATAAAGAGAGAGGCCAAACGGACCCACGTACGTTCAAATTACGCACGAACGATAAAGAGAGAGGCCATTCGGACCCACGTACGTTCAAATTACGCTCGAACGATAAAGAGAGAGGCCAAATAGACCCACGTACGTTCCAATTCCGCTCGATGGATAAAGAGAAAGGCCAAACGGACCCACGTACGTTCAAATTCCTCTCGATGGATAAAGAGAGAGGCCAAACGGACCCACGTACGTTCAAATTCCGCTCGATGGATAAAGAGAGAGGCCAAACGGACCCACGTACGTTCAAATTACGCTCGAACGATAAAGAAAGAGGCCAATCGGACCCAAGTACGTTCAAATAACGCTCGAACGATAAAGAAAGAGGCCAATCGGACCCACGTACGTTCAAATTACGCTCGATCGATAAAGAGAGAGGCCAATCGGACCCGCGTACGTTCAAGTCACGCTCGAACGATGAAGAGAGAGGCGAAACGGACCCACGTACGTTCAAATTAAGCTCGAACGATAAAGAAAGAGGCCAATCGAACCCACGTACGTTCAAATTCCGCTCGATGGATAAAGACAGAGGCAAACGGACCTACGTACGTTCAAATTACGCTCGAACGATAAAGAAAGAGGCCAATCGGACCCACGTACGTTCAAATTCCGCTCGATGGATAAAGAAAGAGGCCAAACGGACACACGTACGTTTAAATTACGCTTGAACGATAAAGAGAGAGGCCAATCGGACCCACGTACGTTCAAATTACGCTCGAACGATAAAGAGAGAGGCCAAACGGACACACGTAAGTTCAAATTACGCTCGAACGATAAAGAGAGAGGCCAATCGGTCCCACGTACGTTCAAATTACGCTCGATGGATAAAGAGAGAGGCCAAACGGACCCACGTACGTTCAAATTCCGCTCGATGGATAAATAGAGAGGCCGAACGGACCGACGTACGTTCAAAGAACGCTCGATGGATAAAGAGAGAGGCCACAGGGAGCCACGTACGTTCAAATTACGCTCGAACGATAAAGAAAGAGGCCAATCAGACCCAAGAACGTTCAAATTACGCTCGAACGATAAAGAGAGAGGCCAAACGGACCCACGTACGTTCAAATTCCGCTCGATGGATAAAAAGAGAGGCCGAACGGACCCACGTACGTTCAAATTACGCTCGATGAATAAAGAGAGAGGCCAAAGTGACCCACGTACGTTCAAATTCCGCTCGATGGATAGAGAGAGAGGCCAAACGGACCCACGTACGTTCAAATTACGCTCGAACGATAAAGAAAGAGGCCAATCGGACCCACGTACGTTCAAATTACGCTCGAACTATAAAGAAAGAGGCCAATCGGACCCACGTACGTTCAAATTCCGCTCGATGGATAAAGAGAGAGGCCAAACGGACCCACGTACGTTCAAATTACGCTCGAACGATAAAGAGAGAGGCC
Organism: Octopus bimaculoides; assembly: GCF_046866305.1. NCBI lineage: Eukaryota > Metazoa > Mollusca > Cephalopoda > Octopoda > Octopodidae > Octopus > Octopus bimaculoides. The sequence continues at coordinate 20,323,802 of NC_142955.1, read as the reverse complement.
AAACGGACCCACGTACGTTCAAATTACGCACGAACGATAAAGAGAGAGGCCATTCGGACCCACGTACGTTCAAATTACGCTCGAACGATAAAGAGAGAGGCCAAATAGACCCACGTACGTTCCAATTCCGCTCGATGGATAAAGAGAAAGGCCAAACGGACCCACGTACGTTCAAATTCCTCTCGATGGATAAAGAGAGAGGCCAAACGGACCCACGTACGTTCAAATTCCGCTCGATGGATAAAGAGAGAGGCCAAACGTACCCACGTACGTTCAAATTACGCTCGAACGATAAAGAGAGAGGCCAAACGGACCCACGTACATTCAAATTACGCTCGAACGATAAAGAGAGAGGCCATTCGGACCCACGTACGTTCAAATTACGCTCGAACGATAAAGAGAGAGGCCAAACAGACCCACGTACGTTCAAATTCCGCTCGATGGATAAAGAGAGAGGCCAAACGGATCCACGTACGTTCAAATTACGCTCGAAGGATAAAGAAAGAGGCCAATCGGACACAAGTACGTTCAAATTACGCTCGAACGATAAAGAGAGAGGCCAAACGGACCCACGTACGTTCAAATTCCGCTCGATGGATAAAGAGAGAGGCCAAACGGACCCACGTACGTTCAAATTACGCTCGAACGATAAAGAAAGAGGCCAATCGGACCCAAGTACGTTCAAATAACGCTCGAACGATAAAGAAAGAGGCCAATCGGACCCACGTACGTTCAAATTCCGCTCGATGGATAAAGAGAGAGGCCAAACGTACCCACGTACGTTCAAATTACGCTCGAACGATAAAGAAAGAGGCCAATCGGACCCACGTACGTTCAAATTCCGCTCGATGGATAAAGAGAGAGGCCAATCGGACCCACGTACGTTCAAATTACGCTCGAACAATAAAGAGAGAGGCCAAACGGACCCACGTACGTTCAAATTACGCTCGATGGATAAAGAGAGAGGCCAAACGGACCCACGTACGTTCAAATTACGCTCGAACGATAAAGAGAGAGGCCAATCGGACACACGTACGTTCAAATTACGCTCGAACGATAAAGAAAGAGGCCAATCGGACCCAAGTACGTTCAAATTACGCTCGAACGATAAAGAGAGAGGCCAAACGGACCCACGTACGTTCAAATTACGCTCGAACGATAAAGAGAGACGCCATTCGGACCCACGTACGTTCAAATTACGCTCGAACGATAAAGAGAGAGGCCAAATGGACCCACGTCCATTCAAATTCCGCTCGATGGATAAATAGAGAGGCCAAATGGACCCACGTACGTTCAAATTCCGCTCGATGGATAAATAGAGAGGCCGAACGGACCGACGTACGTTCAAAGAACGCTCGATGGATAAAGAGAGAGGCCAAAGGGAGCCACGTACGTTCAAATTACGCTCGAACGATAAAGAAAGAGGCCAAACGGACCCAAGAAAGTTCAAATTACGCTCGAACGATAAAGAGAGAGGCCAAACGGACCCACGTACGTTCAAATTCCGCTCGATGGATAAAAAGAGAGGCCGAACGGACCCACGTACGTTCAAATTACGCTCGATGAATAAAGAGAGAGGCCAAAGGGACCCACGTACGTTCAAATTCCGCTCGATGGAAAGAGAGAGAGGCCAAACAGACCCACGTACGTTCAAATTACGCTCGAACGATAAAGAGAGAGGCCAATCGGACCCACGTACGTTCAAATTACGCTCGAACTATAAAGAAAGAGGCCAATCGGACCCACGTACGTTCAAATTCCGCTCGATGGATAAAGAGAGAGGCCAAACGGACCCACGTACGTTCAAATTACGCTCGAACGATAAAGAGAGAGGCCAAACGGACCCACGTACGTTCAAATTACGCACGAACGATAAAGAGAGAGGCCATTCGGACCCACGTACGTTCAAATTACGCTCGAACGATAAAGAGAGAGGCCAAATAGACCCACGTACGTTCCAATTCCGCTCGATGGATAAAGAGAAAGGCCAAACGGACCCACGTACGTTCAAATTCCTCTCGATGGATAAAGAGAGAGGGCAAACGGACCCACGTACGTTCAAATTACGCTCGAACGATAAAGAAAGAGGCCAATCGGACCCACGTACGTTCAAATTCCGCTCGATGGATAAAGAGAGAGGCCAAACGGACCCACGTACGTTCAAATTACGCTCGAACGATAAAGAGAGAGGCCAAACGGACCCACGTACGTTCAAATTACGCACGAACGATAAAGAGAGAGGCCATTCGGACACACGTACGTTCAAATTACGCTCGAACGATAAAGAGAGAGGCCAAATAGACCCACGTACGTTCCAATTCCGCTCGATGGATAAAGAGAAAGGCCAAACGGACCCACGTACGTTCAAATTACGCTCGAACGATAAAGAAAGAGGCCAATCGGACCCAAGTACGTTCAAATTACGCTCGAACGATAAAGAAAGAGGCCAATCGGATTCACGTACGTTCAAATTCCGCTCGATGGATAAAGAGAGAGGCCAAACGGACCCACGTACGTTCAAATTACGCTCGAACGATAAAGAAAGAGGCCAATGGGACCCAAGTACGTTCAAATTACGATCGAACGATAAAGAGAGAGGCCAAACGGACCCACGTACGTTCAAAGTCCGCTCGATGGATAAAGAGAGAGGCCAAACGGACCCACGTACGTTCAAATTACGCTCGAACGATAAAGAAAGAGGTCAATCGGACACAAGTAAGTTCAAATAACGCTCGAACGATAAAGAAAGAGGCCAATCGGACCCACGTACGTTCAAATTACGCTCGATCGATAAAGAGAGAGGCCAATCGGACCCGCGTACGTTCAAGTCACGCTCGAACGATGAAGAGAGAGGCGAAACGGACCCACGTACGTTCAAATTACGCTCGAACGATAAAGAAAGAGGCCAATCGAACCCACGTACGTTCAAATTCCGCTCGATGGATAAAGACAGAGGCAAAACGGACCCACGTACGTTCAAATTACGCTCGAACGATAAAGAAAGAGGCCAATCGGACCCACGTACGTTCAAATTCCGCTCGATGGATAAAGAGAGAGGCCAAACGGACACACGTAAGTTCAAATTACGCTCGAACGATAAAGAGAGAGGCCAATCGGTCCCACGTACGTTCAAATTACGCTCGATGGATAAAGAGAGAGGCCAAACGGACCCACGTACGTTCAAATTCCGCTCGATGGATAAATAGAGAGGCCGAACGGACCGACGTACGTTCAAAGAACGCTCGATGGATAAAGAGAGAGGCCAAAGGGAGCCACGTACGTTCAAATTACGCTCGAACGATAAAGAAAGAGGCCAATCAGACCCAAGAACGTTCAAATTACGCTCGAACGATAAAGAGAGAGGCCAAACGGACCCACGTACGTTCAAATTCCGCTCGATGGATAAAAAGAGAGGCCGAACGGACCCACGTACGTTCAAATTACGCTCGATGAATAAAGAGAGAGGCCAAAGTGACCCACGTACGTTCAAATTCCGCTCGATGGATAGAGAGAGAGGCCAAACGGACCCACGTACGTTCAAATTACGCTCGAACGATAAAGAGAGAGGCCAATCGGACCCACGTACGTTCAAATTACGCTCGAACTATAAAGAAAGAGGCCAATCGGACCCACGTACGTTCAAATTCCGCTCGATGGATAAAGAGAGAGGCCAAACGGACCCACGTACGTTCAAATTACGCTCGAACGATAAAGAGAGAGGCCAAACGGACCCACGTACGTTCAAATTACGCACGAACGATAAAGAGAGAGGCCATTCGGACCCACGTACGTTCAAATTACGCTCGAACGATAAAGAGAGAGGCCAAATAGACCCACGTACGTTCCAATTCCGCTCGATGGATAAAGAGAAAGGCCAAACGGACCCACGTACGTTCAAATTCCTCTCGATGGATAAAGAGAGAGGCCAAACGGACCCACGTACGTTCAAATTCCGCTCGATGGATAAAGAGAGAGGCCAAACGTACCCACGTACGTTCAAATTACGCTCGAACGATAAAGAGAGAGGCCAAACGGACCCACGTACGTTCAAATTACGCTCGAACGATAAAGAGAGAGGCCATTCGGACCCACGTACGTTCAAATTACGCTCGAACGATAAAGAGAGAGGCCAAACAGACCCACGTACGTTCAAAATCCGCTCGATGGATAAAGAGAGAGGCCAAACGGATCCACGTACGTTCAAATTACGCTCGAACGATAAAGAAAGAGGCCAATCGGACACAAGTACGTTCAAATTACGCTCGAACGATAAAGAGAGAGGCCAAACGGACCCACGTACGTTCAAATTCCGCTCGATGGATAAAGAGAGAGGCCAAACGGACCCACGTACGTTCAAATTACGCTCGAACGATAAAGAAAGAGGCCAATCGGACCCAAGTACGTTCAAATAACGCTCGAACGATAAAGAAAGAGGCCAATCGGACCCACGTACGTTCAAATTCCGCTCGATGGATAAAGAGAGAGGCCAAACGTACCCACGTACGTTCAAATTACGCTCGAACGATAAAGAAAGAGGCCAATCGGACCCACGTACGTTCAAATTCCGCTCGATGGATAAAGAGAGAGGCCAAACGGACCGACGTACGTTCAAATTACGCTCGATGGATAAAGAGAGAGGACAAACGGACCCACGTACGTTCAAATTCCGCTCGATGGATAAAGAGAGAGGCCGAACGGACCGACGTACGTTCAAAGAACGCTCGATGGATAAAGAGAGAGGCCAAAGGGAGCCACGTACGTTCAAATTACGCTCGAACGATAAAGAAAGAGGCCAATCGGACCCAAGAACGTTCAAATTACGCTCGAACGATAAAGAGAGAAGCCAAACGGACCCACGTACGTTCAAATTCCGCTCGATGGATAGAGAGAGAGGCCAAACGGACCCACGTACGTTCAAATTACGCTCGAACGATAAAGAGAGAGGCCAATCGGACCCACGTACGTTCAAATTACGCTCGAACTTTAAAGAAAGAGGCCAATCGGACCCACGTACGTTCAAATTCCGCTCGATGGATAAAGAGAGAGGCCAAACGGACCCACGTACGTTCAAATTACGCTCGAACGATAAAGAGAGAGGCCAAACGGACCCACGTACGTTCAAATTACGCACGAACGATAAAGAGAGAGGCCATTCGGACACACGTACGTTCAAATTACGCTCGAACGATAAAGAGAGAGGCCAAATAGACCCACGTACGTTCCAATTCCGCTCGATGGATAAAGAGAAAGGCCAAACGGACCCACGTACGTTCAAATTACGCTCGAACGATAAAGAAAGAGGCCAATCGGACCCAACTACGTTCAAATTACGCTCGAACGATAAAGAAAGAGGCCAATCGGACTCACGTACGTTCAAATTCCGCTCGATGGATAAAGAGAGAGGCCAAACGGACCCACGTACGTTCAAATTCCGCTCGATGGATAAAGAGAGAGGCCAAACGGACCCACGTACGTTCTAATTACGCTCGAACGATAAAGAAAGAGGCCAATCGGACCCACGTACGTTCAAATTCCGCTCGATGGATAAAGAGAGAGGCCAAACGGACCGACGTACGTTCAAATTACGCTCGATGGATAAAGAGAGAGGACAAACGGACCCACGTACGTTCAAATTCCGCTCGATGGATAAAGAGAGAGGCCGAACGGACCGACGTACGTTCAAAGAACGCTCGATGGATAAAGAGAGAGGCCAAAGGGAGCCACGTACGTTCAAATTACGCTCGAACGATAAAGAAAGAGGCCAATCGGACCCAAGAACGTTCAAATTACGCTCGAACGATAAAGAGAGAAGCCAAACGGACCCACGTACGTTCAAATTCCGCTCGATGGATAGAGAGAGAGGCCAAACGGACCCACGTACGTTCAAATTACGCTCGAACGATAAAGAGAGAGGCCAATCGGACCCACGTACGTTCAAATTACGCTCGAACTTTAAAGAAAGAGGCCAATCGGACCCACGTACGTTCAAATTCCGCTCGATGGATAAAGAGAGAGGCCAAACGGACCCACGTACGTTCAAATTACGCTCGAACGATAAAGAGAGAGGCCAAACGGACCCACGTACGTTCAAATTACGCACGAACGATAAAGAGAGAGGCCATTCGGACACACGTACGTTCAAATTACGCTCGAACGATAAAGAGAGAGGCCAAATAGACCCACGTACGTTCCAATTCCGCTCGATGGATAAAGAGAAAGGCCAAACGGACCCACGTACGTTCAAATTACGCTCGAACGATAAAGAAAGAGGCCAATCGGACCCAAGTACGTTCAAATTACGCTCGAACGATAAAGAAAGAGGCCAATCGGACCCAAGAACGTTCAAATTACGCTCGAACGATAAAGAGAGAGGCCAAACGGACCCACGTACGTTCAAATTCCGCTCGATGGATAAAAAGAGAGGCCGAACGGACCCACGTACGTTCAAATTACGCTCGATGAATAAAGAGATAGGCCAAAGGGACCCACGTACGTTCGAATTCCGCTCGATGGATAGAGAGAGAGGCCAAACGGACCCACGTACGTTCAAATTACGCTCGAACGATAAAGAGAGAGGCCAATCGGACCCACGTACGTTCAAATTACGCTCGAACTATAAAGAAAGAGGCCAATCGGACCCACGTACGTTCAAATTCCGCTCGATGGATAAAGAGAGAGGCCAAACGGACCCACGTACGTTCAAATTACGCTCGAACGATAAAGAAAGAGGCCAATCGGACCCAAGTACGTTCAAATAACGCTCGAACGATAAAGAAAGAGGCCAATCGGACCCACGTACGTTCAAATTCCGCTCGATGGATAAAGAGAGAGGCCAATCGGACCCACGTACGTTCAAATTACGATCGAACAATAAAGAGAGAGGCCAAACGGACCCACGTACGTTCAAATTACGCTCGATGGATAAAGAGAGAGGCCAAACGGACCCACGTACGTTCAAATTACGCTCGAACGATAAAGAAAGAGGCCAATCGGACCCAAGTACGTTCAAATTACGCTCGAACGATAAAGAGAGAGGCCAAACGGACCCACGTACGTTCAAATTACGCTCGAACGATAAAGAGAGAGGCCATTCGGACCCACGTTCGTTCAAATTAGGCTCGAACGATAAAGAGAGAGGCCAAATGGACACACGTCCGTTCAAATTCCGGTCGATGGATAAAGAGAGAGGCCAAATGGACCCACGTACGTTCAAACTACGCTCGAACGATAAAGAAAGAGGCCAATCGGACCCAAGTACGTTCAAATTACGCTCGAACGATAAAGAAAGAGGCCAATCGGACACACGTACGTTCAAATTCCGCTCGATGGATGAAGAGAGAGGCCAAACGGACCCACGTACGTTCAAATTACGCTCGAACGATAAAGAAAGAGGCCAATCGGACCCAAGTACGTTTAAATTACGCTCGAACGATAAAGAGAGAGGCCAAACGGACCCACGTACGTTCAAATTACGCTCGAACGATAAGGAGAGAGGCCAATCGGACCCAAGTACGTTCAAATTCCGCTCGATGGATAAAGAGAGAGGCCAAACGGACCCACGTACGTTCACATTACGCTCGAACGATAAAGAAAGAGGCCAATCGGACCCATGTACGTTCAAATAACGCTCGAACGATAAAGAAAGAGGCCAAACGGACCCACGTACGTTCAAATTACGCTCGAACGATAAAGAGAGAGGCCAATCGGACCCACGTACGTTCAAATTACGCTCGAACGATAAAGAAAGAGGCCAATCGGACTCACGTACGATCAAATTACGCTCGAACGATAAAGATAGAGGCCAAACGGACCCACGTACGTTCAAATTCCGCTCGATGGATAAAGAGAGAGACCAAACGGACCCACGTACGTTCAAATTACGCTCGAACGATAAAGAACGAGGCCAATCGGACCCACGTACGTTCAAATTCCGCTCGATGGATAAAGAGAGAGGCCAAACGGACCCACGTACGTTCAAATTACGCTCGATGGATAAAGAGAGAGGACAAACGGACCCACGTACGTTCAAATTCCGCTCGATGGATAAAGAGAGAGGCCAATCGGACCCACGTACGTTCAAATTACGATCGAACAATAAAGAGAGAGGCCAAACGGACCCACGTACGTTCAAATTACGCTCGATGGATAAAGAGAGAGGCCAAACGGACCCACGTACGTTCAAATTACGCTCGAACGATAAAGAAAGAGGCCAATCGGACCCAAGTACGTTCAAATTACGCTCGAACGATAAAGAGAGAGGCCAAACGGACCCACGTACGTTCAAATTACGCTCGAACGATAAAGAGAGAGGCCATTCGGACCCACGTTCGTTCAAATTAGGCTCGAACGATAAAGAGAGAGGCCAAATGGACACACGTCCGTTCAAATTCCGGTCGATGGATAAAGAGAGAGGCCAAATGGACCCACGTACGTTCAAACTACGCTCGAACGATAAAGAAAGAGGCCAATCGGACCCAAGTACGTTCAAATTACGCTCGAACGATAAAGAAAGAGGCCAATCGGACACACGTACGTTCAAATTCCGCTCGATGGATGAAGAGAGAGGCCAAACGGACCCACGTACGTTCAAATTACGCTCGAACGATAAAGAAAGAGGCCAATCGGACCCAAGTACGTTTAAATTACGCTCGAACGATAAAGAGAGAGGCCAAACGGACCCACGTACGTTCAAATTACGCTCGAACGATAAGGAGAGAGGCCAATCGGACCCAAGTACGTTCAAATTCCGCTCGATGGATAAAGAGAGAGGCCAAACGGACCCACGTACGTTCACATTACGCTCGAACGATAAAGAAAGAGGCCAATCGGACCCATGTACGTTCAAATAACGCTCGAACGATAAAGAAAGAGGCCAAACGGACCCACGTACGTTCAAATTACGCTCGAACGATAAAGAGAGAGGCCAATCGGACCCACGTACGTTCAAATTACGCTCGAACGATAAAGAAAGAGGCCAATCGGACTCACGTACGATCAAATTACGCTCGAACGATAAAGATAGAGGCCAAACGGACCCACGTACGTTCAAATTCCGCTCGATGGATAAAGAGAGAGACCAAACGGACCCACGTACGTTCAAATTACGCTCGAACGATAAAGAACGAGGCCAATCGGACCCACGTACGTTCAAATTCCGCTCGATGGATAAAGAGAGAGGCCAAACGGACCCACGTACGTTCAAATTACGCTCGATGGATAAAGAGAGAGGACAAACGGACCCACGTACGTTCAAATTCCGCTCGATGGGTAAAGAGAGAGGCCGAACGGACCGACGTACGTTCAAAGAACGCTCGATGGATAAAGAGAGAGGCCAAAGGGAGCCACGGACGTTCAAATTACGCTCGAACGATAAAGAAAGAGGCCAATCGGACCCAAGAACGTTCAAATTACGCTCGAACGATAAAGAGAGAGGCCAAACGGACCCACGTACGTTCAAATTCCGCTCGATGGATAAAAAGAGAAGCCGAACGGACCCACGTACGTTCAAATTACGCTCGATGAATAAAGAGAGAGGCCAAAGGGACCCACGTACGTTCGAATTCCGCTCGATGGATAGAGAGAGAGGCCAAACGGACCCACGTACGTTCAAATTACGCTCGAACGATAAAGAGAGAGGCCAATCGGACCCACGTACGTTCAAATTACGCTCGAACTATAAAGAAAGAGGCCAATCGGACCCACGTACGTTCAAATTCCGCTCGATTGATAAAGAGAGAGGCCAAACGGACCCACGTACGTTCAAATTACGCTCGAACGATAAAGAGAGAGGCCAAACGGACCCACGTACGTTCAAATTACGGACGAACGATAAAGAGAGAGGCCATTCGGACACACGTACGTTCAAATTACGCTCGAACGATAAAGAAAGAGGCCAATCGGACCCAAGTACGTTCAAATTACGCTCGAACGATAAAGAAAGAGGCCAATCGGACTCACGTACGTTCAAATTCCGCTCGATGGATAAAGAGAGAGGCCAAACGGACCCACGTACGTTCAAATTCCGCTCGATGGATAAAGAGAGAGGCCAAATGGACCCACGTACGTTCAAATTACGCTCGAACGATAAAGAAAGAGGCCAATCGGACCCACGTACGTTCAAATTCCGCTCGATGGATAAAGAGAGAGGCAAACGGACCCACGTACGTTCAAATTACGCTCGAACGATAAAGAGAGATGCCAATCGGACCCACGTACGTTCAAATTACGCTCGAACTATAAAGAAAGAGGCCAATCGGACCCACGTACGTTCAAATTACGCTCGAACGATAAAGAAAGAGGCCAATCGGACCCAAGTACGTTCAAATTACGCTCGAACGATAAAGAGAGAGGCCAAACGGACCCACGTACGTTCAAATTCCGCTCGATGGATAAAGAGAGAGGCCAAACGGACCCACGTACGTTCAAATTACGCTCGAACGATAAAGAAAGAGGCCAATCGGACCAAAGTACGTTCAAATAACGCTCGAACGATAAAGAAAGAGGCCAATCGGACCCACGTACGTTCAAATTCCGCTCGATGGATAAAGAGAGAGGCCAAACGGACCCACGTACGTTCAAATTACGCTCGAACGATAAAGAAAGAGGCCAATCGGACCCACGTACGTTCAAATTACGCTCGAACGATAAAGAAAGAGGCCAATCGGAGCCAAGTACGTTCAAATAACGCTCGAACGATAAAGAAAGAGGCCAAACGGACCCACGTACGTTCAAATTACGCTCGAACGATAAAGAGAGAGGCCAATCGGACCCACGTACGTTCAAATTACGCTCGAACGATAAAGAAAGAGGCCAATCGGACCCACGTACGATCAAATTACGCTCGAACGATAAAGATAGAGGCCAAACGGACCCACGTACGTTCAAATTCCGCTCGATGGATAAAGAGAGAGACCAAACGAACCCACGTACGTTCAAATTACGCTCGAACGATAAAGAAAGAGGCCAATCGGACCCACGTACGTTCAAATTCCGCTCGATGGATAAAGAGAGAGGCCAAACGGACCGACGTACGTTCAAATTACGCTCGATGGATAAAGAGAGAGGACAAACGGACCCACGTACGTTCAAATTACGCTCGAACGATAAAGAGAGAGGCCAAACGGACCCACGTACGTTCAAATTACGGACGAACGATAAAGAGAGAGGCCATTCGGACACACGTACGTTCAAATTACGCTCGAACGATAAAGAAAGAGGCCAATCGGACCCAAGTACGTTCAAATTACGCTCGAACGATAAAGAAAGAGGCCAATCGGACTCACGTACGTTCAAATTCCGCTCGATGGATAAAGAGAGAGGCCAAACGGACCCACGTACGTTCAAATTCCGCTCGATGGATAAAGAGAGAGGCCAAATGGACCCACGTACGTTCAAATTACGCTCGAACGATAAAGAAAGAGGCCAATCGGACCCACGTACGTTCAAATTCCGCTCGATGGATAAAGAGAGAGGCAAACGGACCCACGTACGTTCAAATTACGCTCGAACGATAAAGAGAGATGCCAATCGGACCCACGTACGTTCAAATTACGCTCGAACTATAAAGAAAGAGGCCAATCGGACCCACGTACGTTCAAATTACGCTCGAACGATAAAGAAAGAGGCCAATCGGACCCAAGTACGTTCAAATTACGCTCGAACGATAAAGAGAGAGGCCAAACGGACCCACGTACGTTCAAATTCCGCTCGATGGATAAAGAGAGAGGCCAAACGGACCCACGTACGTTCAAATTACGCTCGAACGATAAAGAAAGAGGCCAATCGGACCAAAGTACGTTCAAATAACGCTCGAACGATAAAGAAAGAGGCCAATCGGACCCACGTACGTTCAAATTCCGCTCGATGGATAAAGAGAGAGGCCAAACGGACCCACGTACGTTCAAATTACGCTCGAACGATAAAGAAAGAGGCCAATCGGACCCACGTACGTTCAAATTACGCTCGAACGATAAAGAAAGAGGCCAATCGGAGCCAAGTACGTTCAAATAACGCTCGAACGATAAAGAAAGAGGCCAAACGGACCCACGTACGTTCAAATTACGCTCGAACGATAAAGAGAGAGGCCAATCGGACCCACGTACGTTCAAATTACGCTCGAACGATAAAGAAAGAGGCCAATCGGACCCACGTACGATCAAATTACGCTCGAACGATAAAGATAGAGGCCAAACGGACCCACGTACGTTCAAATTCCGCTCGATGGATAAAGAGAGAGACCAAACGAACCCACGTACGTTCAAATTACGCTCGAACGATAAAGAAAGAGGCCAATCGGACCCACGTACGTTCAAATTCCGCTCGATGGATAAAGAGAGAGGCCAAACGGACCGACGTACGTTCAAATTACGCTCGATGGATAAAGAGAGAGGACAAACGGACCCACGTACGTTCAAATTCCGCTCGATGGATAAAGAGAGAGGCCGAACGGACCGACGTACGTTCAAAGAACGCTCGATGGATAAAGAGAGAGGCCAAAGGGAGCCACGTACGTTCAAATTACGCTCGAACGATAAAGAAAGAGGCCAATCGGACCCAAGAACGTTCAAATTACGCTCGAACGATAAAGAGAGAAGCCAAACGGACCCACGTACGTTCAAATTCCGCTCGATGGATAGAGAGAGAGGCCAAACGGACCCACGTACGTTCAAATTACGCTCGAACGATAAAGAGAGAGGCCAATCGGACCCACGTACGTTCAAATTACGCTCGAACTTTAAAGAAAGAGGCCAATCGGACCCACGTACGTTCAAATTCCGCTCGATGGATAAAGAGAGAGGCCAAACGGACCCACGTACGTTCAAATTACGCTCGAACGATAAAGAGAGAGGCCAAACGGACCCACGTACGTTCAAATTACGCACGAACGATAAAGAGAGAGGCCATTCGGACACACGTACGTTCAAATTACGCTCGAACGATAAAGAGAGAGGCCAAATAGACCCACGTACGTTCCAATTCCGCTCGATGGATAAAGAGAAAGGCCAAACGGACCCACGTACGTTCAAATTACGCTCGAACGATAAAGAAAGAGGCCAATCGGACCCAACTACGTTCAAATTACGCTCGAACGATAAAGAAAGAGGCCAATCGGACTCACGTACGTTCAAATTCCGCTCGATGGATAAAGAGAGAGGCCAAACGGACCCACGTACGTTCAAATTCCGCTCGATGGATAAAGAGAGAGGCCAAACGGACCCACGTACGTTCTAATTACGCTCGAACGATAAAGAAAGAGGCCAATCGGACCCACGTACGTTCAAATTCCGCTCGATGGATAAAGAGAGAGGCCAAACGGACCGACGTACGTTCAAATTACGCTCGATGGATAAAGAGAGAGGACAAACGGACCCACGTACGTTCAAATTCCGCTCGATGGATAAAGAGAGAGGCCGAACGGACCGACGTACGTTCAAAGAACGCTCGATGGATAAAGAGAGAGGCCAAAGGGAGCCACGTACGTTCAAATTACGCTCGAACGATAAAGAAAGAGGCCAATCGGACCCAAGAACGTTCAAATTACGCTCGAACGATAAAGAGAGAAGCCAAACGGACCCACGTACGTTCAAATTCCGCTCGATGGATAGAGAGAGAGGCCAAACGGACCCACGTACGTTCAAATTACGCTCGAACGATAAAGAGAGAGGCCAATCGGACCCACGTACGTTCAAATTACGCTCGAACTTTAAAGAAAGAGGCCAATCGGACCCACGTACGTTCAAATTCCGCTCGATGGATAAAGAGAGAGGCCAAACGGACCCACGTACGTTCAAATTACGCTCGAACGATAAAGAGAGAGGCCAAACGGACCCACGTACGTTCAAATTACGCACGAACGATAAAGAGAGAGGCCATTCGGACACACGTACGTTCAAATTACGCTCGAACGATAAAGAGAGAGGCCAAATAGACCCACGTACGTTCCAATTCCGCTCGATGGATAAAGAGAAAGGCCAAACGGACCCACGTACGTTCAAATTACGCTCGAACGATAAAGAAAGAGGCCAATCGGACCCAAGTACGTTCAAATTACGCTCGAACGATAAAGAAAGAGGCCAATCGGACTCACGTACGTTCAAATTCCGCTCGATGGATAAAGAGAGAGGCCAAACGGACCCACGTACGTTCAAATTCCGCTCGATGGATAAAGAGAGAGGCCAAACGGACCCACGTACGTTCTAATTACGCTCGAACGATAAAGAAAGAGGCCAATCGGACCCACGTACGTTCAAATTCCGCTCGATGGATAAAGAGAGAGGCAAACGGAGCCGCGTACGTTCAAATTACGCTCGAACGATAAAGAGAGATGCCAATCGGACCCACGTACGTTCAAATTACGCTCGAACTATAAAGAAAGAGGCCAATCGGACCCAAGTACGTTCAAATTACGCTCGAACGATAAAGTGAGAGGCCAAACAGACCCACGTACGTTCAAATTCCGCTCGATGGATAAAGAGAGAGGCCAAACGGATCCACGTACGTTCAAATTACGCTCGAACGATAAAGAAAGAGGCCAATCGGACCCAAGTACGTTCAAATTACGCTCGAACGATAAAGAGAGAGGCCAAACGGACCCACGTACGTTCAAATTACGCTCGAACGATAAAGAAAGAGGCCAATCGGACCCACGTACGTTCAAATTCCGCTCGGTGGATAAAGAGAGAGGCTAATCGGACCCACGTACGTTCAAATTACGCTCGAACAATAAAGAGAGAGGCCAAACGGACCCACGTACGTTCAAATTCCTCTCGATGGATAAAGAGAGAGGCCAAACGGACCCACGTACGTTCAAATTACGCTCGAACGATAAAGAAAGAGGCCAATCGGACCCACGTACGTTCAAATTCCGCTCGATGGATAAAGAGAGAGGCCAAACGGACCCACGTACGTTCAAATTACGCTCGAACGATAAAGAGAGAGGCCAAACGGACCCACGTACGTTCAAATTACGCACGAACGATAAAGAGAGAGGCCATTCGGACACACGTACGTTCAAATTACGCTCGAACGATAAAGAGAGAGGCCAAATAGACCCACGTACGTTCCAATTCCGCTCGATGGATAAAGAGAAAGGCCAAACGGACCCACGTACGTTCAAATTACGCTCGAACGATAAAGAAAGAGGCCAATCGGACCCAAGTACGTTCAAATTACGCTCGAACGATAAAGAAAGAGGCCAATCGGACTCACGTACGTTCAAATTCCGCTCGATGGATAATGAGAGAGGCCAAACGGACCCACGTACGTTCAAATTACGCTCGAACGATAAAGAAAGAGGCCAATGGGACCCAAGTACGTTCAAATTACGCTCGAACGATAAAGAGAGAGGCCAAACGGACCCACGTACGTTCAAATTCCGCTCGATGGATAAAGAGAGAGGCCAAACGGACCCACGTACGTTCAAATTACGCTCGAACGATAAAGAAAGAGGTCAATCGGACACAAGTAAGTTCAAATAAAGCTCGAACGATAAAGAAAGAGGCCAATCGGACCCACGTACGTTCAAATTACGCTCGATCGATAAAGAAAGAGGCCAATCGGACCCACGTACGTTCAAATTACGCTCGAACGATAAAGAGAGAGGCCATTCGGACCCACGTACGTTCAAATTACGCTCGAACGATAAAGAGAGAGGCCAAATGGACCCACGTCCATTCAAATTCCGCTCGATGGATAAATAGAGAGGCCAAATGGACCGACGTACGTTCAAATTCCGCTCGATGGATAAATAGAGAGGCCGAACGGACCGACGTACGTTCAAAGAACGCTCGATGGATAAAGAGAGAGGCCAAAGGGAGCCACGTACGTTCAAATTACGCTCGAACGATAAAGAAAGAGGCCAATCGGACCCAAGAAAGTTCAAATTACGCTCGAACGATAAAGAGAGAGGCCAAACGGACCCACGTACGTTCAAATTCCGCTCGATGGATAAAAAGAGAGGCCGAACGGACCCACGTACGTTCAAATTACGCTCGATGAATAAAGATAAAGGCCAAAGGGACCCACGTACGTTCAAATTCCGCTCGATGGAAAGAGAGAGAGGCCAAACAGACCCACGTACGTTCAAATTACGCTCGAACGATAAAGAGAGAGGCCAATCGGACCCACGTACGTTCAAATTACGCTCGAACTATAAAGAAAGAGGCCAATCGGACCCACGTACGTTCAAATTCCGCTCGATGGATAAAGAGAGAGGCCAAACGGACCCACGTACGTTCAAATTACGCTCGAACGATAAAGAGAGAGGCCAAACGGACCCACGTACGTTCAAATTACGCACGAACGATAAAGAGAGAGGCCATTCGGACCCACGTACGTTCAAATTACGCTCGAACGTTAGAGAGAGAGGCCAAATAGACCCACGTACGTTCCAATTCCGCTCGATGGATAAAGAGAAAGGCCAAACGGACCCACGTACGTTCAAATTCCTCTCGATGGATAAAGAGAGAGGCCAAACGGACCCACGTACGTTCAAATTACGCTCGAACGATAAAGAAAGAGGCCAATCGGACCCACGTACGTTCAAATTCCGCTCGATGGATAAAGAGAGAGGCCAAACGGACCCACGTACGTTCAAATTACGCTCGAACGATAAAGAGAGAGGCCAAACGGACCCACGTACGTTCAAATTACGCACGAACGATAAGGAGAGAGGCCATTCGGACACACGTACGTTCAAATTACGCTCGAACGATAAAGAGAGAGGCCAAATAGACCCACGTACGTTCCAATTCCGCTCGATGGATAAAGAGAAAGGCCAAACGGACCCACGTACGTTCAAATTACGCTCGAACGATAAAGAAAGAGGCCAATCGGACCCAAGTACGTTCAAATTACGCTCGAACGATAAAGAAAGAGGCCAATCGGACTCACGTACGTTCAAATTCCGCTCGATGGATAAAGAGAGAGGCCAAACGGACCCACGTACGTTCAAATTACGCTCGAACGATAAAGAAAGAGGCCAATGGGACCCAAGTACGTTCAAATTACGCTCGAACGATAAAGAGAGAGGCCAAACGGACCCACGTACGTTCAAATTCCGCTCGATGGATAAAGAGAGAGGCCAAACGGACCCACGTACGTTCAAATTACGCTCGAACGATAAAGAAAGAGGTCAATCGGACACAAGTAAGTTCAAATAACGCTCGAACGATAAAGAAAGAGGCCAATCGGACCCACGTACGTTCAAATTACGCTCGATCGATAAAGAAAGAGGCCAATCGGACCCGCGTACGTTCAAGTCACGCTCGAACGATGAAGAGAGAGGCGAAACGGACCCACGTACGTTCAAATTACGTTCGAACGATAAAGAAAGAGGCCAATCGAACCCACGTACGTTCAAATTCCGCTCGATGGATAAAGACAGAGGCAAAACGGACCCACGTACGTTCAAATTACGCTCGAACGATAAAGAAAGAGGCCAATCGGACCCACGTACGTTCAAATTCCGCTCGATGGATAAAGAGAGAGGCCAAACGGACACACGTACGTTTAAATTACGCTTGAACGATAAAGAGAGAGGCCAATCGGACCCACGTACGTTCAAATTACGCTCGAACGATAAAGAGAGAGGCCAAACGGACCCACGTACGTTCAAATTACGCACGAACGATAAAGAGAGAGGCCACTCGGACCCACGTACGTTCAAATTACGCTCGAACGATAAAGAGAGAGGCCAAATAGACCCACGTACGTTCCAATTCCGCTCGATGGATAAAGAGAAAGGCCAAACGGACCCACGTACGTTCAAATTACGCTCGAACGATAAAGAAAGAGGCCAATCGGACCCACGTACGTTCAAATTCCGCTCGATGGATAAAGAGAGAGGCCAAACGGACCCACGTACGTTCAAATTACGCTCGAACGATAAAGAGAGAGGCCAAACGGACCCACGTACGTTCAAATTACGCTCGAACGATAAAGAGAGAGGCCATTCGGACCCACGTACGTTCAAATTACGCTCGAACGATAAAGAGAGAGGCCAAACAGACCCACGTACGTTCAAATTCCGCTCGATGGATAAAGAGAGAGGCCAAACGGATCCACGTACGTTCAAATTACGCTCGAACGATAAAGAAAGAGGCCAATCGGACCCAAGTACGTTCAAATTACGCTCGAACGATAAAGAGAGAGGCCAAACGGACCCACGTACGTTCAAATTCCGCTCGATGGATAAAGAGAGAGGCCAAACGGACCCACGTACGTTCAAATTACGCTCGAACGATAAAGAAAGAGGCCAATCGGACCCAAGTACGTTCAAATAACGCTCGAACGATAAAGAAAGAGGCCAATCGGACCCACGTACGTTCAAATTCCGCTCGATGGATAAAGAGAGAGGCCAAACGTACCCACGTACGTTCAAATTACGCTCGAACGATAAAGAAAGAGGCCAATCGGACCCACGTACGTTCAAATTCCGCTCGATGGATAAAGAGAGAGGCCAATCGGACCCACGTACGTTCAAATTACGCTCGAACAATAAAGAGAGAGGCCAAACGGACCCACGTACGTTCAAATTACGCTCGATGGATAAAGAGAGAGGCCAAACGGACCCACGTACGTTCAAATTACGCTCGAACGATAAAGAGAGAGGCCAATCGGACCCACGTACGTTCAAATTACGCTCGAACGATAAAGAAAGAGGCCAATCGGACCCAAGTACGTTCAAATTACGCTCGAACGATAAAGAGAGAGGCCAAACAGACCCACGTACGTTCAAATTACGCTCGAACGATAAAGAGAGAGGCCATTCGGACCCACGTACGTTCAAATTACGCTCGAACGATAAAGAGAGAGGCCAAATGGACCCACGTCCGTTCAAATTCCGCTCGATGGATAAAGAGAGAGGCCAAATGGACCCACGTACGTTCAAACTACGCTCGAACGATAAAGAGAGAGGCCAATCGGACCCAAGTACGTTCAAATTCCGCTCGATGGATAAAGAGAGAGGCCAAACGGACCCACGTACGTTCAAATTACGCTCGAACGATAAAGAAAGAGGCCAATCGGACCCAAGTACGTTCAAATAACTCTCGAACGATAAAGAAAGAGGCCAAAGGGACCCACGTACGTTCAAATTACGCTCGAACGATAAAGAGAGAGGCCAATCGGACCCACGTACGTTCAAATTACGCTCGAACGATAAAGAAAGAGGCCAATCGGACCCACGTACGATCAAATTACGCTCGAACGATAAAGATAGAGGCCAAACGGACCCACGTACGTTCAAATTACGCTCGATGGATAAAGAGAGAGGACAAACGGACCCACGTACGTTCAAATTTCGCTGGATGGATAAAGAGAGAGGCCGAACGGACCGACGTACGTTCAAAGAACGCTCGATGGATAAAGAGAGAGGCCAAAGGGAGCCACGTACGTTCAAATTACGCTCGAACGATAAAGAAAGAGGCCAATCGGACCCAAGAACGTTCAAATTACGCTCGAACGATAAAGAGAGAGGCCAAACGGACCCACGTACGTTCAAATTCCGCTCGATGGATAAAAAGAGAGGCCGAACGGACCCACGTACGTTCAAATTACGCTCGATGAATAAAGAGATAGGCCAAAGGGACCCACGTACGTTCGAATTCCGCTCGATGGATAGAGAGAGAGGCCAAACGGACCCACGTACGTTCAAATTACGCTCGAACGATAAAGAGAGAGGCCAATCGGACCCACGTACGTTCAAATTACGCTCGAACTATAAAGAAAGAGGCCAATCGGACCCACGTACGTTCAAATTCCGCTCGATGGATAAAGAGAGAGGCCAAACGGACCCACGTACGTTCAAATTACGCTCGAACGATAAAGAAAGAGGCCAATCGGACCCAAGTACGTTCAAATAACGCTCGAACGATACAGAAAGAGGCCAATCGGACCCACGTACGTTCAAATTCCGCTCGATGGATAAAGAGAGAGGCCAATCGGACCCACGTACGTTCAAATTACGATCGAACAATAAAGAGAGAGGCCAAACGGACCCACGTACGTTCAAATTACGCTCGATGGATAAAGAGAGAGGCCAAACGGACCCACGTACGTGCAAATTACGCTCGAACGATAAAGAAAGAGGCCAATCGGACCCAAGTACGTTCAAATTACGCTCGAACGATAAAGAGAGAGGCCAAACGGACCCACGTACGTTCAAATTACGCTCGAACGATAAAGAGAGAGGCCATTCGGACCCACGTTCGTTCAAATTAGGCTCGAACGATAAAGAGAGAGGCCAAATGGACACACGTCCGTTCAAATTCCGGTCGATGGATAAAGAGAGAGGCCAAATGGACCCACGTACGTTCAAACTACGCTCGAACGATAAAGAAAGAGGCCAATCGGACCCAAGTACGTTCAAATTACGCTCGAACGATAAAGAAAGAGGCCAATCGGACACACGTACGTTCAAATTCCGCTCGATGGATGAAGAGAGAGGCCAAACGGACCCACGTACGTTCAAATTACGCTCGAACGATAAAGAAAGAGGCCAATCGGACCCAAGTACGTTTAAATTACGCTCGAACGATAAAGAGAGAGGCCAAACGGACCCACGTACGTTCAAATTACGCTCGAACGATAAAGAGAGAGGCCAATCGGACCCAAGTACGTTCAAATTCCGCTCGATGGATAAAGAGAGAGGCCAAACGGACCCACGTACGTTCACATTACGCTCGAACGATAAAGAAAGAGGCCAATCGGACCCATGTACGTTCAAATAACGCTCGAACGATAAAGAAAGAGGCCAAACGGACCCACGTACGTTCAAATTACGCTCGAACGATAAAGAGAGAGGCCAATCGGACCCACGTACGTTCAAATTACGCTCGAACGATAAAGAAAGAGGCCAATCGGACTCACGTACGATCAAATTACGCTCGAACGATAAAGATAGAGGCCAAACGGACCCACGTACGTTCAAATTCCGCTCGATGGATAAAGAGAGAGACCAAACGGACCCACGTACGTTCAAATTACGCTCGAACGATAAAGAACGAGGCCAATCGGACCCACGTACGTTCAAATTCCGCTCGATGGATAAAGAGAGAGGCCAAACGGACCCACGTACGTTCAAATTACGCTCGATGGATAAAGAGAGAGGACAAACGGACCCACGTACGTTCAAATTCCGCTCGATGGGTAAAGAGAGAGGCCGAACGGACCGACGTACGTTCAAAGAACGCTCGATGGATAAAGAGAGAGGCCAAAGGGAGCCACGGACGTTCAAATTACGCTCGAACGATAAAGAAAGAGGCCAATCGGACCCAAGAACGTTCAAATTACGCTCGAACGATAAAGAGAGAGGCCAAACGGACCCACGTACGTTCAAATTCCGCTCGATGGATAAAAAGAGAAGCCGAACGGACCCACGTACGTTCAAATTACGCTCGATGAATAAAGAGAGAGGCCAAAGGGACCCACGTACGTTCGAATTCCGCTCGATGGATAGAGAGAGAGGCCAAACGGACCCACGTACGTTCAAATTACGCTCGAACGATAAAGAGAGAGGCCAATCGGACCCACGTACGTTCAAATTACGCTCGAACTATAAAGAAAGAGGCCAATCGGACCCACGTACGTTCAAATTCCGCTCGATTGATAAAGAGAGAGGCCAAACGGACCCACGTACGTTCAAATTACGGTCGAACGATAAAGAGAGAGGCCAAACGGACCCACGTACGTTCAAATTACGGACGAACGATAAAGAGAGAGGCCATTCGGACACACGTACGTTCAAATTACGCTCGAACGATAAAGAAAGAGGCCAATCGGACCCAAGTACGTTCAAATTACGCTCGAACGATAAAGAAAGAGGCCAATCGGACCCAAGTACGTTCAAATTCCGCTCGATGGATAAAGAGAGAGGCCAAACGGACCCACGTACGTTCAAATTCCGCTCGATGGATAAAGAGAGAGGCCAAATGGACCCACGTACGTTCAAATTACGCTCGAACGATAAAGAGAGAGGCCATTCGGACCCACGTTCGTTCAAATTAGGCTCGAACGATAAAGAGAGAGGCCAAATGGACACACGTCCGTTCAAATTCCGGTCGATGGATAAAGAGAGAGGCCAAATGGACCCACGTACGTTCAAACTACGCTCGAACGATAAAGAAAGAGGCCAATCGGACCCAAGTACGTTCAAATTACGCTCGAACGATAAAGAAAGAGGCCAATCGGACACACGTACGTTCAAATTCCGCTCGATGGATGAAGAGAGAGGCCAAACGGACCCACGTACGTTCAAATTACGCTCGAACGATAAAGAAAGAGGCCAATCGGACCCAAGTACGTTTAAATTACGCTCGAACGATAAAGAGAGAGGCCAAACGGACCCACGTACGTTCAAATTACGCTCGAACGATAAAGAGAGAGGCCAATCGGACCCAAGTACGTTCAAATTCCGCTCGATGGATAAAGAGAGAGGCCAAACGGACCCACGTACGTTCACATTACGCTCGAACGATAAAGAAAGAGGCCAATCGGACCCATGTACGTTCAAATAACGCTCGAACGATAAAGAAAGAGGCCAAACGGACCCACGTACGTTCAAATTACGCTCGAACGATAAAGAGAGAGGCCAATCGGACCCACGTACGTTCAAATTACGCTCGAACGATAAAGAAAGAGGCCAATCGGACTCACGTACGATCAAATTACGCTCGAACGATAAAGATAGAGGCCAAACGGACCCACGTACGTTCAAATTCCGCTCGATGGATAAAGAGAGAGACCAAACGGACCCACGTACGTTCAAATTACGCTCGAACGATAAAGAACGAGGCCAATCGGACCCACGTACGTTCAAATTCCGCTCGATGGATAAAGAGAGAGGCCAAACGGACCCACGTACGTTCAAATTACGCTCGATGGATAAAGAGAGAGGACAAACGGACCCACGTACGTTCAAATTCCGCTCGATGGGTAAAGAGAGAGGCCGAACGGACCGACGTACGTTCAAAGAACGCTCGATGGATAAAGAGAGAGGCCAAAGGGAGCCACGGACGTTCAAATTACGCTCGAACGATAAAGAAAGAGGCCAATCGGACCCAAGAACGTTCAAATTACGCTCGAACGATAAAGAGAGAGGCCAAACGGACCCACGTACGTTCAAATTCCGCTCGATGGATAAAAAGAGAAGCCGAACGGACCCACGTACGTTCAAATTACGCTCGATGAATAAAGAGAGAGGCCAAAGGGACCCACGTACGTTCGAATTCCGCTCGATGGATAGAGAGAGAGGCCAAACGGACCCACGTACGTTCAAATTACGCTCGAACGATAAAGAGAGAGGCCAATCGGACCCACGTACGTTCAAATTACGCTCGAACTATAAAGAAAGAGGCCAATCGGACCCACGTACGTTCAAATTCCGCTCGATTGATAAAGAGAGAGGCCAAACGGACCCACGTACGTTCAAATTACGGTCGAACGATAAAGAGAGAGGCCAAACGGACCCACGTACGTTCAAATTACGGACGAACGATAAAGAGAGAGGCCATTCGGACACACGTACGTTCAAATTACGCTCGAACGATAAAGAAAGAGGCCAATCGGACCCAAGTACGTTCAAATTACGCTCGAACGATAAAGAAAGAGGCCAATCGGACCCAAGTACGTTCAAATTCCGCTCGATGGATAAAGAGAGAGGCCAAACGGACCCACGTACGTTCAAATTCCGCTCGATGGATAAAGAGAGAGGCCAAATGGACCCACGTACGTTCAAATTACGCTCGAACGATAAAGAAAGAGGCCAATCGGACCCACGTACGTTCAAATTCCGCTCGATGGATAAAGAGAGAGGCAAACGGACCCACGTACGTTCAAATTACGCTCGAACGATAAAGAGAGATGCCAATCGGACCCACGTACGTTCAAATTACGCTCGAACTATAAAGAAAGAGGCCAATCGGACCCACGTACGTTCAAATTACGCTCGAACGATAAAGAAAGAGGCCAATCGGACCCAAGTACGTTCAAATTACGCTCGAACGATAAAGAGAGAGGCCAAACGGACCCACGTACGTTCAAATTCCGCTCGATGGATAAAGAGAGAGGCCAAACGGACCCACGTACGTTCAAATTACGCTCGAACGATAAAGAAAGAGGCCAATCGGACCAAAGTACGTTCAAATAACGCTCGAACGATAAAGAAAGAGGCCAATCGGACCCACGTACGTTCAAATTCCGCTCGATGGATAAAGAGAGAGGCCAAACGGACCCACGTACGTTCAAATTACGCTCGAACGATAAAGAAAGAGGCCAATCGGACCCACGTACGTTCAAATTACGCTCGAACGATAAAGAAAGAGGCCAATCGGAGCCAAGTACGTTCAAATAACGCTCGAACGATAAAGAAAGAGGCCAAACGGACCCACGTACGTTCAAATTACGCTCGAACGATAAAGAGAGAGGCCAATCGGACCCACGTACGTTCAAATTACGCTCGAACGATAAAGAAAGAGGCCAATCGGACCCACGTACGATCAAATTACGCTCGAACGATAAAGATAGAGGCCAAACGGACCCACGTACGTTCAAATTCCGCTCGATGGATAAAGAGAGAGACCAAACGAACCCACGTACGTTCAAATTACGCTCGAACGATAAAGAAAGAGGCCAATCGGACCCACGTACGTTCAAATTCCGCTCGATGGATAAAGAGAGAGGCCAAACGGACCGACGTACGTTCAAATTACGCTCGATGGATAAAGAGAGAGGACAAACGGACCCACGTACGTTCAAATTCCGCTCGATGGATAAAGAGAGAGGCCGAACGGACCGACGTACGTTCAAAGAACGCTCGATGGATAAAGAGAGAGGCCAAAGGGAGCCACGTACGTTCAAATTACGCTCGAACGATAAAGAAAGAGGCCAATCGGACCCAAGAACGTTCAAATTACGCTCGAACGATAAAGAGAGAAGCCAAACGGACCCACGTACGTTCAAATTCCGCTCGATGGATAGAGAGAGAGGCCAAACGGACCCACGTACGTTAAAATTACGCTCGAACGATAAAGAGAGAGGCCAATCGGACCCACGTACGTTCAAATTACGCTCGAACTTTAAAGAAAGAGGCCAATCGGACCCACGTACGTTCAAATTCCGCTCGATGGATAAAGAGAGAGGCCAAACGGACCCACGTACGTTCAAATTACGCTCGAACGATAAAGAGAGAGGCCAAACGGACCCACGTACGTTCAAATTACGCACGAACGATAAAGAGAGAGGCCATTCGGACACACGTACGTTCAATTTACGCTCGAACGATAAAGAGAGAGGCCAAATAGACCCACGTACGTTCCAATTCCGCTCGATGGATAAAGAGAAAGGCCAAACGGACCCACGTACGTTCAAATTACGCTCGAACGATAAAGAAAGAGGCCAATCGGACCCAAGTACGTTCAAATTACGCTCGAACGATAAAGAAAGAGGCCAATCGGACTCACGTACGTTCAAATTCCGCTCGATGGATAAAGAGAGAGGCCAAACGGACCCACGTACGTTCAAATTCCGCTCGATGGATAAAGAGAGAGGCCAAACGGACCCACGTACGTTCTAATTACGCTCGAACGATAAAGAAAGAGGCCAATCGGACCCACGTACGTTCAAATTCCGCTCGATGGATAAAGAGAGAGGCCAAACGGACCGACGTACGTTCAAATTACGCTCGATGGATAAAGAGAGAGGACAAACGGACCCACGTACGTTCAAATTCCGCTCGATGGATAAAGAGAGAGGCCGAACGGACCGACGTACGTTCAAAGAACGCTCGATGGATAAAGAGAGAGGCCAAAGGGAGCCACGTACGTTCAAATTACGCTCGAACGATAAAGAAAGAGGCCAATCGGACCCAAGAACGTTCAAATTACGCTCGAACGATAAAGAGAGAAGCCAAACGGACCCACGTACGTTCAAATTCCGCTCGATGGATAGAGAGAGAGGCCAAACGGACCCACGTACGTTCAAATTACGCTCGAACGATAAAGAGAGAGGCCAATCGGACCCACGTACGTTCAAATTACGCTCGAACTTTAAAGAAAGAGGCCAATCGGACCCACGTACGTTCAAATTCCGCTCGATGGATAAAGAGAGAGGCCAAACGGACCCACGTACGTTCAAATTACGCTCGAACGATAAAGAGAGAGGCCAAACGGACCCACGTACGTTCAAATTACGCACGAACGATAAAGAGAGAGGCCATTCGGACACACGTACGTTCAAATTACGCTCGAACGATAAAGAGAGAGGCCAAATAGACCCACGTACGTTCCAATTCCGCTCGATGGATAAAGAGAAAGGCCAAACGGACCCACGTACGTTCAAATTACGCTCGAACGATAAAGAAAGAGGCCAATCGGACCCAAGTACGTTCAAATTACGCTCGAACGATAAAGAAAGAGGCCAATCGGACTCACGTACGTTCAAATTCCGCTCGATGGATAAAGAGAGAGGCCAAACGGACCCACGTACGTTCAAATTCCGCTCGATGGATAAAGAGAGAGGCCAAACGGACCCACGTACGTTCTAATTACGCTCGAACGATAAAGAAAGAGGCCAATCGGACCCACGTACGTTCAAATTCCGCTCGATGGATAAAGAGAGAGGCAAACGGACCCGCGTACGTTCAAATTACGCTCGAACGATAAAGAGAGATGCCAATCGGACCCACGTACGTTCAAATTACGCTCGAACTATAAAGAAAGAGGCCAATCGGACCCAAGTACGTTCAAATTACGCTCGAACGATAAAGTGAGAGGCCAAACAGACCCACGTACGTTCAAATTCCGCTCGATGGATAAAGAGAGAGGCCAAACGGATCCACGTACGTTCAAATTACGCTCGAACGATAAAGAAAGAGGCCAATCGGACCCAAGTACGTTCAAATTACGCTCGAACGATAAAGAGAGAGGCCAAACGGACCCACGTACGTTCAAATTCCGCTCGATGGATAAAGAGAGAGGCCAAACGGACCCACGTACGTTCAAATTACGCTCGAACGATAAAGAAAGAGGCCAATCGGACCCAAGTACGTTCAAATAACGCTCGAACGATAAAGAAAGAGGCCAATCGGACCCACGTACGTTCAAATTCCGTTCGATGGATAAAGAGAGAGGCCAAACGGACCCACGTACGTTCAAATTACGCTCGAACGATAAAGAAAGAGGCCAATCGGACCCACGTACGTTCAAATTCCGCTCGGTGGATAAAGAGAGAGGCTAATCGGACCCACGTACGTTCAAATTACGCTCGAACAATAAAGAGAGAGGCCAAACGGACCCACGTACGTTCAAATTACGCTCGTTGGATAAAGAGAGAGGCCAAACGGACCCACGTACGTTCAAATTACGCTCGAACGATAAAGAGAGAGGCCAATCGGACCCACGTACGTTCAAATTACGCTCGAACGATAAAGAAAGAGGCCAATCGGACCCAAGTACGTTCAAATTACGCTCGAACGATAAAGAGAGAGGCCAAACGGACCCACGTACGTTCAAATTACGCTCGAACGATAATGAGAGAGGCCATTCGGACCCACGTACGTTCAAATTACGCTCGAACGATTAAGAGAGAGGCCAAATGGACCCACGTCCGTTCAAATTCCGCTCGATGGATAAAGAGAGAAGCCAAATAGACCCACGTACGTTCAAACTACGCTCGAACGATAAAGAAAGAGGCCAATCGGACCCAAGTACGTTCAAATTACGCTCGAACGATAAAGAAAGAGGCCAATCGGACACACGTACGTTCAAATTCCGCTCTATGGATAAAGAGAGAGGCCAGACGGACCCACGTACGTTCAAATTACGCTCGAACGATAAAGAAAGAGGCCAATCGGACCCAAGTACGTTCAAATAACGCTCGAACGATAAAGAAAGAGGCCAAACGGACCCACGTACGTTCAAATTACGCTCGAACGATAAAGAGAGAGGCCAATCGGACCCACGTACGTTCAAATTACGCTCGAACGATAAAGAAAGAGGCCAATCGGACCCACGTACGATCAAATTACGCTCGAACGATAAAGATAGAGGCCAAACGGACCCACGTACGTTCAAATTCCGCTCGATGGATAAAGAGAGAGACCAAACGGACCCACGTACGTTCAAATTACGCTCGAACGATAAAGAAAGAGGCCAATCGGACCCACGTACGTTCAAATTCCGCTCGATGGATAAAGAGAGAGGCCAAACGGACACACGTACGTTCAAATTACGCTCGATGGATAAAGAGAGAGGACAAACGGACCCACGTACGTTCAAATTCCGCTCGATGGATAAAGAGAGAGGCCAAACGGACCCACGTACGTTCAAATTCCGCTCGATGGATAAAGACAGACGCCAATCGGACCCAAGTACGTTCAAATTCCGCTCGATGGATAAAGAGAGAGGCCAAACGGACCCACGTACGTTCAAATTCCGCTCGATGGATAAAGAGAGAGGCCAAACGGACCCACGTACGTTCAAATTACGCTCGAACGATAAAGAAAGAAGCCAATCGGACCCAAGTACGTTCAAATAACGCTCGAACGATAAAGAAAGAGGCCAAACGGACCCACGTACGTTCAAATTCCGCTCGATGGATAAAGAGAGAGGATAAATGGTCCCACGTACGTTCAAATTACGCTCGAACGATAAAGAGAGAGGCCAATCGGACCCTCGTACGTTCAAATTACGCTCGAACGATAAAGAAAGAGGCCAATCGGACCCAAGTACGTTCAAATTACGCTCGAACGATAAAGAGAGAGGCCATTAGGACCCACGTACGTTCAAATTACGCTCGAACGATAACTAGAGAGGCCAAATGGACCCACGTACGTTCAAATTCCGCTCGATGGATAAAGAGAGAGGCCAAACGGATCCACGTACATTCAAATTACGCTCGAACGATAAAGAAAGAGGCCAATCGGACCCAAGTAAGTTCAAATTACGCTCGAACGATAAAGAAAGAGGCCAATCGGACCCACGTACGTTCAAATTCCGCTCGATGGATAAAGAGAGAGGCCAAACGGACCCACGTACGTTCAAATTACGCTCGAACGATAAAGAGAGAGGCCAAACGGACCCACGTACGTTCAAATTACGCACGAACGATAAAGAGAGAGGCCATTCGGACACACGTACGTTCAAATTACGCTCGAACGATAAAGAGAGAGGCCAAATAGACCCACGTACGTTCCAATTCCGCTCGATGGATAAAGAGAAAGGCCAAACGGACCCACGTACGTTCAAATTACGCTCGAACGATAAAGAAAGAGGCCAATCGGACCCAAGTACGTTCAAATTACGCTCGAACGATAAAGAAAGAGGCCAATCGGACTCACGTACGTTCAAATTCCGCTCGATGGATAAAGAGAGAGGCCAAACGGACCCACGTACGTTCAAATTACGCTCGAACGATAAAGAAAGAGGCCAATCGGACCCACGTACGTTCAAATTCCGCTCGATGGATAAAGAGAGAGGCAAACGGACCCGCGTACGTTCAAATTACGCTCGAACGATAAAGAGAGATGCCAATCGGACCCACGTACGTTCAAATTACGCTCGAACTATAAAGAAAGAGGCCAATCGGACCCAAGTACGTTCAAATTACGCTCGAACGATAAAGTGAGAGGCCAAACAGACCCACGTACGTTCAAATTCCGCTCGATGGATAAAGAGAGAGGCCAAACGGATCCACGTACGTTCAAATTACGCTCGAACGATAAAGTAAGAGGCCAATCGGACCCAAGTACGTTCAAATTACGCTCGAACGATAAAGAGAGAGGCCAAACGGACCCACGTACGTTCAAATTCCGCTCGATGGATAAAGAGAGAGGCCAAACGGACCCACGTACGTTCAAATTACGCTCGAACGATAAAGAAAGAGGCCAATCGGACCCAAGTACGTTCAAATAACGCTCGAACGATAAAGAAAGAGGCCAATCGGACCCACGTACGTTCAAATTCCGCTCGATGGATAAAGAGAGAGGCCAAACGGACCCACGTACGTTCAAATTACGCTCGAACGATAAAGAAAGAGGCCAATCGGATCCACGTACGTTCAAATTCCGCTCGGTGGATAAAGAGAGAGGCTAATCGGACCCACGTACGTTCAAATTACGCTCGAACAATAAAGAGAGAGGCCAAACGGACCCACGTACGTTCAAATTACGCTCGTTGGATAAAGAGAGAGGCCAAACGGACCCACGTACGTTCAAATTACGCTCGAACGATAAAGAGAGAGGCCAATCGGACCCACGTACGTTCAAATTACGCTCGAACGATAAAGAAAGAGGCCAATCGGACCCAAGTACGTTCAAATTACGCTCGAACGATAAAGAGAGAGGCCAAACGGACCCACGTACGTTCAAATTACGCTCGAACGATAATGAGAGAGGCCATTCGGACCCACGTACGTTCAAATTACGCTCGAACGATTAAGAGAGAGGCCAAATGGACCCACGTCCGTTCAAATTCCGCTCGATGGATAAAGAGAGAAGCCAAATAGACCCACGTACGTTCAAACTACGCTCGAACGATAAAGAAAGAGGCCAATCGGACCCAAGTACGTTCAAATTACGCTCGAACGATAAAGAAAGAGGCCAATCGGACACACGTACGTTCAAATTCCGCTCGATGGATGAAGAGAGAGGCCAAACGGACCCACGTACGTTCAAATTACGATCGAACGATAAAGAAAGAGGCCAATCGGACCCAAGTACGTTTAAATTACGCTCGAACGATAAAGAGAGAGGCCAAACGGACCCACGTACGTTCAAATTACGCTCGAACGATAAAGAGAGAGGCCAATCGGACCCACGTACGTTCAAATTCCGCTCGATGGATAAAGAGAGAGGCCAGACGGACCCACGTACGTTCAAATTACGCTCGAACGATAAAGAAAGAGGCCAATCGGACCCAAGTACGTTCAAATAACGCTCGAACGATAAAGAAAGAGGCCAAACGGACCCACGTACGTTCAAATTACGCTCGAACGATAAAGAGAGAGGCCAATCGGACCCACGTACGTTCAAATTACGCTCGAACGATAAAGAAAGAGGCCAATCGGACCCACGTACGATCAAATTACGCTCGAACGATAAAGATAGAGGCCAAACGGACCCACGTACGTTCAAATTCCGCTCGATGGATAAAGAGAGAGACCAAACGGACCCACGTACGTTCAAATTACGCTCGAACGATAAAGAAAGAGGCCAATCGGACCCACGTACGTTCAAATTACGCTCGATGGATAAAGACAGAGGACAAACGGACACACGTACGTTCAAATTACGCTCGATGGATAAAGACAGAGGACAAACGGACCCACGTACGTTCAAATTCCGCTCGATGGATAAAGAGAGAGTCCAAACGGACCCACGTACGTTCAAATTCCGCTCGATGGATAAAGACAGACGCCAATCGGACCCAAGTACGTTCAAATTCCGCTCGATGGATAAAGAGAGAGGCCAAACGGACCCACGTACGTTCAAATTCCGCTCGATGGATAAAGAGAGAGGATAAATGGTCCCACGTACGTTCAAATTACGCTCGAACGATAAAGAGAGAGGCCAATCGGACCCTCGTACGTTCAAATTACGCTCGAACTATAAAGAAAGAGGCCAATCGGACCCAAGTACGTTCAAATTACGCTCGAACGATAAAGAGAGAGGCCATTAGGACCCACGTACGTTCAAATTACGCTCGAACGATAATGAGTGATGCCAAATGGACCCACGTACGTTCAAATTCCGCTCGATGGATAAAGAGAGAGGCCAAACGGATCCACGTACATTCAAATTACGCTCGAACGATAAAGAAAGAGGCCAATCGGACCCAAGTAAGTTCAAATTACGCTCGAACGATAAAGAAAGAGGCCAATCGGACCCAAGTACGTTCAAATAACGCTCGAACGATAAAGAAAGAGGCCAATCGGACACACGTACGTTCAAATTCCGCTCGATGGATAAAGAGAGAGGCCAAACGGACCCAAGTAAGTTCAAATTACGCTCGAACGATAAAGAAAGAGGCCAATCGGACCCAAGTACGTTCAAATAACGCTCGAACGATAAAGAAAGAGGCCAATCGGACACACGTACGTTCAAATTCCGCTCGATGGATAAAGAAAGAGGGCAATCGGACCCAAGTAAGTTCAAATTACGCTCGAACGATAAAGAAAGAGGCCAATCGGACCCAAGTACGTTCAAATTACGCTCGAACGATAAAGAGAGAGGCCAAACGGACCCACGTACGTTCAAATTCCGCTCGATGGATAAAGAGAGAGGCCAAACGGACGCAGGTACGTTCAAATTACGCTCGATGGATAAAGAGAGAGGCCAAACGGACCCACGTACGTTCAAATTACGCTCGAACGATAAAGAAAGATGCCAATCGGACCCACGTACGTTCAAATTCCGCTCGATGGATAAAGAGAGAGGCCAAACGGACCCACGTACGTTCAAATTACGCTCGATGGATAAAGAGATAGGCCAAACGGACCCACGTACGTTCAAATTCCGCTCGATGGATAAAGAGAGAGGCCAAACGGACCCACGTACGTTCAAATTACGCTCGAACGATAAAGTGAGAGGCCAAACGGACCCACATACGTTCAAATTACGCTCGATGGATAAAGAGAGAGGCCAAACGGACCCACGTACGTTCAAATTCCGCTCGATGGATAAAGAGAGAGGCCAAACGGACCCACGTACGTTCAAATTCCGCTCGATGGATAAAGACAGACGCCAATCGGACCCAAGTACGTTCAAATTCCGCTCGATGGATAAAGAGAGAGGCCAAACGGACCCACGTACGTTCAAATTCCGCTCGATGGATAAAGAGAGAGTTCAAACGGACTCACGTACGTTCAAATTACGCTTGAACGATAAAGAAAGAGGCCAATCGGACCCAAGTACGTTCAAATAACGCTCGAACGATAAAGAAAGAGGCCAAACGGACCCACGTACGTTCAAATTCCACTCGATGGATAAAGAGAGAGGCCAAACGGACCCACGTACGTTCAAATTACGCTCGAACGATAAAGAAAGAGGCCAATCGGACCCACGTACGTTCAAATTCCGCTCGATGGATAAAGAGAGAGTATAAACGGACCCACGTACGTTCAAATTACGCTCGAACGATAAAGAAAGAGGCCAATCGGACCCAAGTACGTTCAAATTACGCTCAAACGATAAAGAGAGAGGCCAAACGGACCCACGTACGTTCAAATTACGCTCGAACGATAAAGAGAGAGGCCATTCGGACCCACGCACGTTCAAATTACGCTCGAACGATAAAGAGAGAGGCCAAACGGACCCACGTACGTTCAAATTCCGCTCGATGGATAAAGAGAGAGGCCAGACGGACCCACGTACGTTCAAATTCCGCTCGATGGATAAAGAGAGAGGCCAAACGGACCCACGTACGTTCAAATTACGCTCGAACGATAAAGAAAGAGGCCAATCGGACCCACGTACGTTCAAATTTCGCTCGATGGATAAAGAGAGAGGCCAAACGGACCCACGTACGTTCAAATTACGCTCGAACGATAAAGAGAGATGCCAATCGGACCCACGTACGTTCAAATTACGCTCGAACTATAAAGAAAGAGGACAATCGGACCCAAGTACGTTCAAATTACGCTCGAACGATAAAGAGAGAGGCCAAACGGACCCACGTACGTTCAAATTACGCTCGAACGATAAAGAGAGAGGCCATTCGGACCCACGTACGTTCAAATTACGCTGGAACGATAAAGAGAGAGGCCAAACAGACCCACGTACGTTCAAATTCCGCTCGATGGATAATGAGAGAGGCCAAACGGATCCACGTACGTTCAAATTACGCTCGAACGATAAAGAAAGAGGCCAATCGGACCCACGTACGTTCAAATTCCGCTCGATGGATAAAGAGAGAGGCCAATCGGACCCACGTACGTTCAAATTACGCTCGAACAATAAAGAGAGAGGCCAAACGGACCCACGTACGTTCAAATTACGCTCGATGGATAAAGAGAGAGGCCAAACGGACCCACGTACGTTCAAATTACGCTCGAACGATAAAGAGAGAGGCCAATCGGACCCACGTACGTTCAAATTACGCTCGAACGATAAAGAAAGAGGCCAATCGGACCCAAGTACGTTCAAATTACGCTCGAACGATAAAGAGAGAGGCCAAACGGACCCACGTACGTTCAAATTACGCTCGAACGATAAAGAGAGAGGCCATTCGGACCCACGTACGCTCAAATTACGCTCGAACGATAAAGAGAGAGGCCAAATGGACCCACGTCCGTTCAAATTCCGCTCGATGGATAAAGAGAGAGGCCAAATGGACCCACGTACGTTCAAACTACGCTCGAACGATAAAGAAAGAGGCCAATCGGACCCAAGTACGTTCAAATTACGCTCGAACGATAAAGAAAGACGCCAATCGGACACACGTACGTTCAAATTCCGCTCGATGGATGAAGAGAGAGGCCAAACGGACCCACGTACGTTCAAATTGCGCTCGAACGATAAAGAAAGAGGCCAATCGGACCCAAATACGTTTAAATTACGCTCGAACGATAAAGAGAGAGGCCAAACGGACCCACGTACGTTCAAATTACGCTCGAACGATAAAGAGGGAGGCCAATCGGACCCAAGTACGTTCAAATTCCGCTCGATGGATAAAGAGAGAGGCCAAACGGACACACGTACGTTCAAATTACGCTCGAACGATAAAGAAAGAGGCCAATCGGACCCAAGTAAGTTCAAATTACGCTCGAACGATAAAGAAAGAGGCCAATCGGACCCAAGTACGTTCAAATAACGCTCGAACGATAAAGAAAGAGGCCAATCGGACACACGTACGTTCAAATTCCGCTCGATGGATAAAGAGAGAGGCCAAACGGACCCACGTACGTTCAAATTACGCTCGAACGATAAAGAAAGAGGCCAATCGGACCCAAGTACGTTCAAATTACGCTCGAACGATAAAGAGAGAGGCCAAACGGACCCACGTACGTTCAAATTCCGCTCGATGGATAAAGAGAGAGGCCAAACGGACGCAGGTACGTTCAAATTACGCTCGAACGATAAAGAAAGAGGCCAATCGGACCCAAGTACGTTCAAATAACGCTCGAACGATAAAGAAAGAGGCCAAACGGACCCACGTACGTTCAAATTCCGCTCGATGGATAAAGAGAGAGGCCAAACGGACCCACGTACGTTCAAATTACGCTCGAACGATAAAGAAAGATGCCAATCGGACCCACGTACGTTCAAATTCCGCTCGATGGATAAAGAGAGAGGCCAAACGGACCCACGTACGTTCAAATTACGCTCGATGGATAAAGAGATAGGCCAAACGGACCCACGTACGTTCAAATTCCGCTCGATGGATAAAGAGAGAGGCCAAACGGACCCAGGTACGTTCAAATTACGCTCGAACGATAAAGAAAGAGGCCAATCGGACGCACGTACGTTCAAATTCCGCTCGATGGATAAAGTGAGAGGCCAAACGGACCCACATACGTTCAAATTACGCTCGATGGATAAAGAGAGAGGCCAAACGGACCCACGTACGTTCAAATTCCGCTCGATGGATAAAGAGAGAGGCCAAACGGACCCACGTACGTTCAAATTCCGCTCGATGGATAAAGACAGACGCCAATCGGACCCAAGTACGTTCAAATTCCGCTCGATGGATAAAGAGAGAGGCCAAACGGACCCACGTACGTTCAAATTCCGCTCGATGGATAAAGAGAGAGTTCAAACGGACCCACGTACGTTCAAATTACGCTTGAACGATAAAGAAAGAGGCCAATCGGACCCAAGTACGTTCAAATAACGCTCGAACGATAAAGAAAGAGGCCAAACGGACCCACGTACGTTCAAATTCCACTCGATGGATAAAGAGAGAGGCCAAACGGACCCACGTACGTTCAAATTACGCTCGAACGATAAAGAAAGAGGCCAATCGGACCCACGTACGTTCAAATTCCGCTCGATGGATAAAGAGAGAGGATAAACGGACCCACGTACGTTCAAATTACGCTCGAACGATAAAGAAAGAGGCCAATCGGACCCAAGTACGTTCAAATTACGCTCAAACGATAAAGAGAGAGGCCAAACGGACCCACGTACGTTCAAATTACGCTCGAACGATAAAGAGAGAGGCCATTCGGACCCACGCACGTTCAAATTACGCTCGAACGATAAAGAGAGAGGCCAAACGGACCCACGTACGTTCAAATTCCGCTCGATGGATAAAGAGAGAGGCCAAACGGACCCACGTACGTTCAAATTCCGCTCGATGGATAAAGAGAGAGGCCAAACGGACCCACGTACGTTCAAATTACGCTCGAACGATAAAGAAAGAGGCCAATCGGACCCACGTACGTTCAAATTACGCTCGAACTATAAAGAAAGAGGACAATCGGACCCAAGTACGTTCAAATTACGCTTGAACGATAAAGAGAGAGGCCAAACGGACCCACGTACGTTCAAATTACGCTCGAACGATAAAGAGAGAGGCCATTCGGACCCACGTACGTTCAAATTACGCTCGAACGATAAAGAGAGAGGCCAAACAGACCCACGTACGTTCAAATTCCGCTCGATGGATAATGAGAGAGGCCAAACGGATCCACGTACGTTCAAATTACGCTCGAACGATAAAGAAAGAGGCCAATCGGACCCACGTACGTTCAAATTCCGCTCGATGGATAAAGAGAGAGGCCAATCGGACCCACGTACGTTCAAATTACGCTCGAACAATAAAGAGAGAGGCCAAACGGACCCACGTACGTTCAAATTACGCTCGATGGATAAAGAGAGAGGCCAAACGGACCCACGTACGTTCAAATTACGCTCGAACGATAAAGAGAGAGGCCAATCGGACCCACGTACGTTCAAATTACGCTCGAACGATAAAGAAAGAGGCCAATCGGACCCAAGTACGTTCAAATTACGCTCGAACGATAAAGAGAGAGGCCAAACGGACCCACGTACGTTCAAATTACGCTCGAACGATAAAGAGAGAGGCCAATCGGACCCAAGTACGTTCAAATTACGCTCGAACGATAAAGAAAGACGCCAATCGGACACACGTACGTTCAAATTCCGCTCGATGGATGAAGAGAGAGGCCAAACGGACCCACGTACGTTCAAATTACGCTCGAACGATAAAGAAAGAGGCCAATCGGACCCAAATACGTTTAAATTACGCTCGAACGACAAAGAGAGAGGCCAAACGGACCCACGTACGTTCAAATTACGCTCGAACGATAAAGAGGGAGCCCAATCGGACCCAAGTACGTTCAACGTCCGCTCGATGGATAAAGAGAGAGGCCAAACGGACCCACGTACGTTCAAATTACGCTCGAACGATAAAGAAAGAGGCCAATCGGACCCAAGTACGTTCAAATAACGCTCGAACGATAAAGAAAGAGGCCAAACGGACCCACGTACGTTCAAATTACGCTCGAACGATAAAGAGAGAGGCCAATCGGACCCACGTACGTTCAAATTACGCTCGAACGATAAAGAAAGAGGCCAATCGGACCCACGTACGATCAAATTACGCTCGAACGATAAAGATAGAGGCCAAACGGACCCACGTACGTTCAAATTCCGCTCGATGGATAAAGAGAGAGACCAAACGGACCCACGTACGTTCAAATTACGCTCGAACGATAAAGAAAGAGGCCAATCGGACCCACGTACGTTCAAATTCCGCTCGATGGATAAAGAGAGAGGCCAAACGGACCCACGTACGTTCAAATTACGTTCGATGGATAAAGAGAGAGGACAAACGGACCCACGTACGTTCAAATTCCGCTCGATGGATAAAGAGAGAGGCCTAACGGACCCACGTACGTTCAAATTCCGCTCGATGGATAAAGACAGACGCCAATCGGACCCAAGACCGTTCAAATTCCACTCGATGGATAAAGAGAGAGGCCAAACGGACCCACGTACGTTCAAATTCCGCTCGATGGATAAAGAGAGAGGCCAAACGGACCCACGTACGTTCAAATTACGCTCGAACGATAAAGAAAGAAGCCAATCGGACCCAAGTACGTTCAAATAACGCTCGAACGATAAAGAAAGAGGCCAAACGGACCCACGTACGTTCAATTTCCGCTCGATGGATAAAGAGAGAGGCCATTCG
Source organism: Octopus bimaculoides (assembly GCF_046866305.1). NCBI lineage: Eukaryota > Metazoa > Mollusca > Cephalopoda > Octopoda > Octopodidae > Octopus > Octopus bimaculoides. Next base: position 20,285,655 of record NC_142955.1, on the reverse strand, counting down.
GACTCACGTACGCTCAAATTACGCTCGAACGATAAAGAGAGAGGCCAAATGGACCCACGTCCGTTCAAATTCCGCTCGATGGATAAAGAGAGAGGCCAAATGGACCCACGTACGTTCAAACTACGCTCGAACGATAAAGAAAGAGGCCAATCGGACCCAAGTACGTTCAAATTACGCTCGAACGATAAAGAAAGACGCCAATCGGACACACGTACGTTCAAATTCCGCTCGATGGATGAAGAGAGAGGCCAAACGGACCCACGTACGTTCAAATTACGCTCGAACGATAAAGAAAGAGGCCAATCGGACCCAAATACGTTTAAATTACGCTCGAACGACAAAGAGAGAGGCCAAACGGACCCACGTACGTTCAAATTACGCTCGAACGATAAAGATGGAGCCCAATCGGACCCAAGTACGTTCAACGTCCGCTCGATGGATAAAGAGAGAGGCCAAACGGACCCACGTACGTTCAAATTACGCTCGAACGATAAAGAAAGAGGCCAATCGGACCCAAGTACGTTCAAATAACGCTCGAACGATAAAGAAAGAGGCCAAACGGACCCACGTACGTTCAAATTACGCTCGAACGATAAAGAGAGAGGCCAATCGGACCCACGTACGTTCAAATTACGCTCGAACGATAAAGAAAGAGAACAATCGGACCCACGTACGATCAAATTACGCTCGAACGATAAAGATAGAGCCCAAACGGACCCACGTACGTTCAAATTCCGCTCGATGGATAAAGAGAGAGACCAAACGGACCCACGTACGTTCAAATTACGCTCGAACGATAAAGAAAGAGGCCAATCGGACCCACGTACGTTCAAATTCCGCTCGATGGATAAAGAGAGAGGCCAAACGGACCCACGTACGTTCAAATTACGTTCGATGGATAAAGAGAGAGGACAAACGGACCCACGTACGTTCAAATTCCGCTCGATGGATAAAGAGAGAGGCCTAACGGACCCACGTACGTTCAAATTCCGCTCGATGGATAAAGACAGACGCCAATCGGTCCCAAGAACGTTCAAATTCCACTCGATGGATAAAGAGAGAGGCCAAACGGACCCACGTACGTTCAAATTCCGCTCGATGGATAAAGAGAGAGGCCAAACGGACCCACGTACGTTCAAATTACGCTCGAACGATAAAGAAAGAAGCCAATCGGACCCAAGTACGTTCAAATAACGCTCGAACGATAAAGAAAGAGGCCAAACGGACCCACGTACGTTCAATTTCCGCTCGATGGATAAAGAGAGAGGATAAATGGACCCACGTACGTTCAAATTACGCTCGAACGATAAAGAGAGAGGCCAATCGGACCCTCGTACGTTCAAATTACGCTCGAACGATAAAGAAAGAGGCCAATCGGACCCAAGTACGTTCAAATTACGCTCGAACGATAAAGAGAGAGGCCATTCGAACCCACGTACGTTCAAATTACGCTCGAACGATAAAGAGAGAGGCCAAATGGACCCACGTACGTTCAAATTCCGCTCGATAGATAAAGAGAGAGGCCAAACGGATCCACGTACATTCAAATTACGCTCGAACGATAAAGAAAGAGGCCAATCGGGCCCAAGTGCGTTCAAATTACGTTCGAACGATAAAGAAAGAGGCCAATCGGACCCAAGTACGTTCAAATAACGCTCGAACGATAAAGAAAGATGCCAATCGGACCCACGTACGTTCAAATTCCGCTCGATGGATAAAGAGAGAGGCCAAACGGACCCACGTACGTTCAAATTCCGCTCGATGGATAAAGAGAGAGGCCAAACGGAGCCACGTACGTTCAAATTCCGCTCGATGGATAGAGAGAGAGGCCAAACGGACCCACGTAAGTTCAAATTTCGCTCGATGGATAATGACAGACGCCAATCGGACCCAAGTACGTTCAAATTCCGCTCGATGGATAAAGAGAGAGGCCAAACGGACCCAAGTACGTTCAAATTCCGCTCGATGGATAAAGAGAGAGTTCAAACGGACCCACGTTCGTTCAAATTACGCTTGAACGATAAAGAAAGAGGCCAATCGGACCCAAGTACGTTCAAATAACGCTCGAACGATAAAGAAAGAGGCCAAACGGACCCACGTACGTTCAAATTCCGCTCGATGGATAAAGAGAGAGGCCAAACGGTCCCACGTACGTTCAAATTACGCTTGAACGATAAAGAAAGAGGCCAATCGGACCCACGTACGTTCAAATTCCGCTCGATGGATAAAGAGAGAGGATAAACGGACCCACGTACGTTCAAATTACGCTCGAACGATAAAGAGAGAGGCCAATCGGACCCACGTACGTTCAAATTACGCTCGAACGATAAAGAAAGAGGCCAATCGGACCCAAGTACGTTCAAATTACGCTCAAACGATAAAGAGAGAGGCCAAACGGGCCCACGTAGTTCAAATTACGCTCGAACGATAAAGAGAGAGGCCATTCGGACCCACGTACGTTCAAATTACGCTCGAACGATAAAGAGAGAGGCCAAATGTACCCACGTACGTTCAAATTCCGCTCGATGGATAAAGAGAGAGGCCAAACGGACCCACGTACGTTCAAATTACGCTCGAACGATAAAGAAAGAGGCCAATCGGACCCAAGTACGTTCAAATTACGCTCGAACGATAAAGAGAGAGGCCAAACGGACCCACGTACGTTCAAATTCCGCTCGATGGATAAAGAGAGAGGCCAAACGGACCCACGTACGTTCAAATTACGCTCGAACGATATAGAAAGAGGCCAATCGGACCCACGTACGTTCAAATAACGCTCGAACGATAAAGAAAGAGGCCAAACGGACCCACGTACGTTCAAATTCCGCTCGATGGATAAAGAGAGAGGCCAAACGGACCCACGTACGTTCAAATTACGCTCGATGGATAAAGAGAGAGGCCAAACGGACCCACGTACGTTCAAATTCCACACGATGGATAAAGAGAGTGGCCAAACGGACCCACGTACGTTCAAATTCCGCTCGATGGATCAAGACAGACGCCAATCGGACCAAAGTACGTTCAAATTCCGCTCGAATGATAAAGAGTGAGGCCAAACGTACCCACGTACGTTCAAATTACGCTCGAATGATAAAGAGAGAGGCCAAACCGACCCACGTACGTCCAAATTTCGCTCGAATGATAAATAGAGAAGCCAAACGGACCCACGTACGTTCAAATTCCGCTCGAATGATAAAGAGAGAAGCCAAACGGACCCACGTACGTTCAAATTCCGCTCGAATGATAAAGAGAGAAGCCAAACGGACCCACGTACGTTAAAATTACGCTCGAACGATAAAGAGAGAGGCCAAACGGTCCCACGTACGTTCCAATTACGCTCGAACGATAAAGAGAGAGGCCAAACGGACCCACGTACGTTCGAATTCCGCTCGAACGATAAAGAAAGAGGCCAGACGGACCCAAGTACGTACAAATTACGCTCGAACGATAAAGAGAGAGGCCGAACGGACCCACGTACGTTCAAATTCCACTCGAACGATAAAGAGAGAGGCCAAATGGACCCATGAACGTTCAAATTGCGCTCGAACGATAATGAGAGAGGCCAAACGGACACACGTACGTTCCAATTACGCTCGAATGATAAAGAAAGAGGCCAAACGGACACACGTACGTTCAAATACCGTTCGAATGATAAAGAGAGAGGCCAAACGGAACCACGTACGTTCAAATTCCGCTCGAACGATAAAGAGAGAGGGCAAACGGACCCACGTACGTTCAAATTACGTTCGAATGATAAAGATAGAAGCCAAACGGACCCACGTACGTTCAAATTACGCTCGAACGATAAAGAGAGAGGCCAAACGGACCCACGTACGTTCAAATTACGCTCGAATGATAAAGAGAGAAGCCAAACGGACCCACGTACGTTCAAATTACACTCGAAGGGTAAAGAGAGAGGCCAAACGGACTCACTTATGTTCAAAATACGCTCGAACGATAAAGAGAGAGGCCAAACGGTCCTATGAACGTTCAAATTCAGCTCGAACGATAAAGAGAGAGATCAAACGACCCACGTACGTTCAAATTACGCTCGAACGATAAATAGAGAGGCCAAACGGACCCACGTACGTTCAAACTCCGCTCGAATGATAAAGAGAGAGGCCAAACGGACCCACGTACGTTCAAATTACGCTCGAATGATAAAGAGAGAGACCAATCGGACCCACATACGTTCAAATTCCGCTCGAACGATAAAGAGAGAAGCCAAACGGACCCACGTACGTTCAAATTACGCTCGAACAATAAAGAGAGAGGCCAATCGGACCCAAGTACGTTCAAATAACGCTCGAACGATAAAGAAAGAGGCCAAACGGACCCACGTACGTTCAAATTCCGCTCGATGGATAAAGAGAGAGGCCAAACGGACCCACGTACGTTCAAATTACGCTCGAACGATAAAGAAAGATGCCAATCGGACCCACGTACGTTCAAATTCCGCTCGATGGATAAAGAGAGAGGCCAAACGGACCCACGTACGTTCAAATTCCGCTCGATGGATAAAGAGAGAGGCCAAACGGAGCCACGTACGTTCAAATTCCGCTCGATGGATAAAGAGAGAGGCCAAACGGACCCACGTAAGTTCAAATTTCGCTCGATGGATAATGACAGACGCCAATCGGACCCAAGTACGTTCAAATTCCGCTCGATGGATAAAGAGAGAGGCCAAACGGACCCAAGTACGTTCAAATTCCGCTCGATGGATAAAGAGAGAGTTCAAACGGACCCACGTTCGTTCAAATTACGCTTGAACGATAAAGAAAGAGGCCAATCAGACCCAAGTACGTTCAAATAACGCTCGAACGATAAAGAAAGAGGCCAAACGGACCCACGTACGTTCAAATTCCGCTCGATGGATAAAGAGAGAGGCCAAACGGTCCCACGTACGTTCAAATTACGCTCGAACGATAAAGAAAGAGGCCAATCGGACCCACGTACGTTCAAATTCCGCTCGATGGATAAAGAGAGAGGATAAACGGACCCACGTACGTTCAAATTACGCTCGAACGATAAAGAGAGAGGCCAATCGGACCCACGTACGTTCAAATTACGCTCGAACGATAAAGAAAGAGGCCAATCGGACCCAAGTACGTTCAAATTACGCTCAAACGATAAAGAGAGAGGCCAAACGGGCCCACGTAGTTCAAATTACGCTCGAACGATAAAGAGAGAGGCCATTCGGACCCACGTACGTTCAAATTACGCTCGAACGATAAAGAGAGAGGCCAGATGTACCCACGTACGTTCAAATTCCGCTCGATGGATAAAGAGAGAGGCCAAACGGACCCACGTACGTTCAAATTACGCTCGAACGATAAAGAAAGAGGCCAATCGGACCCAAGTACGTTCAAATTACGCTCGAACGATAAAGAGAGAGGCCAAACGGACCCACGTACGTTCAAATTCCGCTCGATGGATAAAGAGAGAGGCCAAACGGACCCACGTACGTTCAAATTACGCTCGAACGATATAGAAAGAGGCCAATCGGACCCACGTACGTTCAAATAACGCTCGAACGATAAAGAAAGAGGCCAAACGGACCCACGTACGTTCAAATTCCGCTCGATGGATAAAGAGAGAGGCCAAACGGACCCACGTACGTTCAAATTACGCTCGATGGATAAAGAGAGAGGCCAAACGGACCCACGTACGTTCAAATTCCACACGATGGATAAAGAGAGTGGCCAAACGGACCCACGTACGTTCAAATTCCGCTCGATGGATAAAGACAGACGCCAATCGGACCCAAGTACGTTCAAATTCCGCTCGAATGATAAAGAGTGAGGCCAAACGTACCCACGTACGTTCAAATTACGCTCGAATGATAAAGAGAGAGGCCAAACCGACCCACGTACGTCCAAATTTCGCTCGAATGATAAATAGAGAAGCCAAACGGACCCACGTACGTTCAAATTCCGCTCGAATGATAAAGAGAGAAGCCAAACGGACCCACGTACGTTCAAATTCCGCTCGAATGATAAAGAGAGAAGCCAAACGGACCCACGTACGTTAAAATTACGCTCGAACGATAAAGAGAGAGGCCAAACGGTCCCACGTACGTTCCAATTACGCTCGAACGATAAAGAGAGAGGCCAAACGGACCCACGTACGTTCGAATTCCGCTCGAACGATAAAGAAAGAGGCCAGACGGACCCAAGTACGTACAAATTACGCTCGAACGATAAAGAGAGAGGCCGAACGGACCCACGTACGTTCAAATTCCACTCGAACGATAAAGAGAGAGGCCAAATGGACCCATGAACGTTCAAATTGCGCTCGAACGATAATGAGAGAGGCCAAACGGACACACGTACGTTCCAATTACGCTCGAATGATAAAGAGAGAGGCCAAACGGAACCACGTACGTTCAAATTCCGCTCGAACGATAAAGAGAGAGGGCAAACGGACCCACGTACGTTCAAATTACGTTCGAATGATAAAGATAGAAGCCAAACGGACCCACGTACGTTCAAATTACGCTCGAACGATAAAGAGAGAGGCCAAACGGACCCACGTACGTTCAAATTACGCTCGAATGATAAAGAGAGAAGCCAAACGGACCCACGTACGTTCAAATTACACTCGAACGATAAAGAGAGAGGCCAAACGGACTCACTTATGTTCAAAATACGCTCGAACGATAAAGAGAGAGGCCAAACGGTCCTATGAACGTTCAAATTCAGCTCGAACGATAAAGAGAGAGGTCAAACGACCCACGTACGTTCAAATTACGCTCGAACGATAAATAGAGAGGCCAAACGGACCCACGTACGTTCAAACTCCGCTCGAATGATAAAGAGAGAGGCCAAACGGACCCACGTACGTTCAAATTACGCTCGAATGATAAAGAGAGAGACCAATCGGACCCACATACGTTCAAATTCCGCTCGAACGATAAAGAGAGAAGCCAAACGGACCCACGTACGTTCAAATTACGCTCGAACAATAAAGAGAGAGGCCAAACGGACCCATGAACGTTCAAATTCCGCTCGAACGATAAAGAAAGAGGCCAAACGGACCCATGAACGTACAAATTACGCTCGAACGATAAAGAGAGAGGCCAAACGGACCCACGTACGTTCAAATTCCGCTCGAACGTTAAAGAGAGAGGCCAAACGGACCCACGTACGTTCAAATTCCGCTCGAACGATAAAGAGAGAGGCCAAACGGACCCATGAACGTTCAAATTGCGCTCGAACGATAAAGTGAGAGGCCGAACGGACACACGTACGTTCAAATTCCGCTCGAGCGATAAAGATAGAGGCCAAACGGACCCACGTACGTTCATATTCCGCTCGAACGATAAAGAGAGAGGCCAAACGGACCCACGTACGTTCAAATTACGCTCGAACGATAAAGAGAGAGGCCAAACGGCCCCACGTACGTTCCAATTACGCTCGAATGATAAAGAGAGAGGCCAAACGGACCCACGTACGTTCAAATTCCGCTCGAATGATAAAGAGAGAAGCCAAACGGACCCACGTACGTTCAAATTACGTTCGAATGATAAAGAGAGAAGCCAAACGGACCCACGTACTTTCAAATTACGCTCGAACGATAAAGAGAGAAGCCAAACGGTCCTTTGAACGTTCAAATTAAGCTCGAACGATAAAGAGGGAAGCCAAACGGACCCACGTACGTTCAAATTACGCTCGAACAATAAAGAGAGAGGCCAAACGGACACATGAACGTTCAAATTCCGCTCGAACGATAAAGAGAGAGGCCAAACGGACCCATGAACTTACAAATTACGTTCGAATGATAAAGAGAGAAGCCAAACGGACCCACGTACGTTCAAATTACCCTCGAACGATAAAGAGAGAGGCCAAACGGACCCACGTACGTTCAAATTACGCTCGAATGATAAAGAGAGAGCCCAAACGGACTCACTTACGTTCAAATTACGCTCGAACGATAAAGAGAGAGGCCAAACGGTCCTATGAACGTTCAAATTCAGCTCGAACGATAAAGAGAGAGGCCAAACGGACCCACGTACGTTCAAACTCCGCTCGAATGATAAAGAGAGAGGCCAAACGGACCCACGTACGTTCAAATTACGCTCGAATGATAAAGAGAGAGACCAATCGGACCCACATACGTTCAAATTCCGCTCGAACGATAAAGAGAGAAGCCAAACGGACCCACGTACTTTCAAATTACGCTCGAACAATAAAGAGAGAGGCCAAACGGACCCATGAACGTTCAAATTCCGCTCGAACGATAAAGAAAGAGGCCAAACGGACCCATGAACGTACAAATTCCGCTCGAACGATAAAGAGAGAGGCCAAACGGAGCCACGTACGTTCAAATTCCGCTCGAACGTTAAAGAGAGAGACCAAACGGACCCACGTACGTTCAAATTCCGCTCGAACGATAAAGAGAGAGGCCAAACGGACCCATGAACGTTCAAATTACGCTCGAACGATAAAGAAAGAGGCCAATCGGACCCACGTACGTTCAAATAACGCTCGAACGATAAAGAAAGAGGCCAAACGGACCCACGTACGTTCAAATTACGCTCGATGGATAAAGAGAGAGGCCAAACGGACCCACGTACGTTCAAATTCCACACGATGGATAAAGAGAGAGGCCAAACGGACCCACGTACGTTCAAATTTCGCTCGATGGATAAAGACAGACGCCAATCGGACCCAAGTACGTTCAAATTACGCTCGAACGATAAAGAGAGAGGCCAAACGGACCCAGGTACGTTCAAATTCCGCTCGATGGATAAAGAGAGAGGCCAAACGGACCCACGTACGTTCAAATTACGCTCGAACGATAAAGAAAGAGGCCAATCGGACCCAAGTACGTTCAAATAACGCTCGAACGATAAAGAAAGAGGCCAAACGGACCCACGTACGTTCAAATTCCGCTCGATGGATAAAGAGAGAGGCCAAGCGGACCCACGTACGTTCAAATTACGCTCGAACGATAAAGAAAGATGCCAATCGGACCCACGTACGTTCAAATTCCGCTCGATGGATAAAGAGAGAGGCCAAACGGACCCACGTACGTTCAAATTCCGCTCGATGGATAAAGAGAGAGGCCAAACGGAGCCACGTACGTTCAAATTCCGCTCGATGGATAAAGAGAGAGGCCAAACGGACCCACGTAAGTTCAAATTTCGCTCGATGGATAATGACAGACGCCAATCGGACCCAAGTACGTTCAAATTCCGCTCGATGGATAAAGAGAGAGGCCAAACGGACCCAAGTACGTTCAAATTCCGCTCGATGGATAAAGAGAGAGTTCAAACGGACCCACGTTCGTTCAAATTACGCTTGAACGATAAAGAAAGAGGCCAATCGGACCCAAGTACGTTCAAATAACGCTCGAACGATAAAGAAAGAGGCCAAACGGACCCACGTACGTTCAAATTCCGCTCGATGGATAAAGAGAGAGGCCAAACGGTCCCACGTACGTTCAAATTACGCTCGAACGATAAAGAAAGAGGCCAATCGGACCCACGTACGTTCAAATTCCGCTCGATGGATAAAGAGAGAGGATAAACGGACCCACGTACGTTCAAATTACGCTCGAACGATAAAGAGAGAGGCCAATCGGACCCACGTACGTTCAAATTACGCTCGAACGATAAAGAAAGAGGCCAATCGGACCCAAGTACGTTCAAATTACGCTCAAACGATAAAGAGAGAGGCCAAACGGACTCACTTACGTTCAAATTACGCTCGAACGATAAAGAGAGAGGCCAAACGGTCCTATGAACGTTCAAATTCAGCTCGAACGATAAAGAGAGAGGTCAAACGACCCACGTACGTTCAAATTACGCTCGAACGATAAAGAGAGAGGCCAAACGGACCCACGTACGTTCAAACTCCGCTCGAATGATAAAGAGAGAGGCCAAACGGACCCACGTACGTTCAAATTACGCTCGAATGATAAAGAGAGAGACCAATCGGACCCACATACGTTCAAATTCCGCTCGAACGATAAAGAGAGAAGCCAAACGGACCCACGTACTTTCAAATTACGCTCGAACAATAAAGAGAGAGGCCAAACGGACCCATGAACGTTCAAATTCCGCTCGAACGATAAAGAAAGAGGCCAAACGGACCCATGAACGTACAAATTCCGCTCGAACGATAAAGAGAGAGGCCAAACGGAGCCACGTACGTTCAAATTCCGCTCGAACGTTAAAGAGAGAGACCAAACGGACCCACGTACGTTCAAATTCCGCTCGAACGATAAAGAGAGAGGCCAAACGGACCCATGAACGTTCAAATTACGCTCGAACGATAAAGAAAGAGGCCAATCGGACCCACGTACGTTCAAATAACGCTCGAACGATAAAGAAAGAGGCCAAACGGACCCACGTACGTTCAAATTACGCTCGATGGATAAAGAGAGAGGCCAAACGGACCCACGTACGTTCAAATTCCACACGATGGATAAAGAGAGAGGCCAAACGGACCCACGTACGTTCAAATTTCGCTCGATGGATAAAGACAGACGCCAATCGGACCCAAGTACGTTCAAATTACGCTCGAACGATAAAGAGAGAGGCCAAACGGACCCAGGTACGTTCAAATTCCGCTCGATGGATAAAGAGAGAGGCCAAACGGACCCACGTACGTTCAAATTACGCTCGAACGATAAAGAAAGAGGCCAATCGGACCCAAGTACGTTCAAATAACGCTCGAACGATAAAGAAAGAGGCCAAACGGACCCACGTACGTTCAAATTCCGCTCGATGGATAAAGAGAGAGGCCAAGCGGACCCACGTACGTTCACATTACGCTCGAACGATAAAGAAAGATGCCAATCGGACCCACGTACGTTCAAATTCCGCTCGATGGATAAAGAGAGAGGCCAAACGGACCCACGTACGTTCAAATTCCGCTCGATGGATAAAGAGAGAGGCCAAACGGAGCCACGTACGTTCAAATTCCGCTCGATGGATAAAGAGAGAGGCCAAACGGACCCACGTAAGTTCAAATTTCGCTCGATGGATAATGACAGACGCCAATCGGACCCAAGTACGTTCAAATTCCGCTCGATGGATAAAGAGAGAGGCCAAACGGACCCAAGTACGTTCAAATTCCGCTCGATGGATAAAGAGAGAGTTCAAACGGACCCACGTTCGTTCAAATTACGCTTGAACGATAAAGAAAGAGGCCAATCGGACCCAAGTACGTTCAAATAACGCTCGAACGATAAAGAAAGAGGCCAAACGGACCCACGTACGTTCAAATTCCGCTCGATGGATAAAGAGAGAGGCCAAACGGTCCCACGTACGTTCAAATTACGCTCGAACGATAAAGAAAGAGGCCAATCGGACCCACGTACGTTCAAATTCCGCTCGATGGATAAAGAGAGAGGATAAACGGACCCACGTACGTTCAAATTACGCTCGAACGATAAAGAGAGAGGCCAATCGGACCCACGTACGTTCAAATTACGCTCGAACGATAAAGAAAGAGGCCAATCGGACCCAAGTACGTTCAAATTACGCTCAAACGATAAAGAGAGAGGCCAAACGGGCCCACGTAGTTCAAATTACGCTCGAACGATAAAGAGAGAGGCCATTCGGACCCACGTACGTTCAAATTACGCTCGAACGATAAAGAGAGAGGCCAAATGTACCCACGTACGTTCAAATTCCGCTCGATGGATAAAGAGAGAGGCCAAACGGACCCACGTACGTTCAAATTACGCTCGAACGATAAAGAAAGAGGCCAATCGGACCCAAGTACGTTCAAATTACGCTCGAACGATAAAGAGAGAGGCCAAACGGACCCACGTACGTTCAAATTCCGCTCGATGGATAAAGAGAGAGGCCAAACGGACCCACGTACGTTCAAATTACGCTCGAACGATATAGAAAGAGGCCAATCGGACCCACGTACGTTCAAATAACGCTCGAACGATAAAGAAAGAGGCCAAACGGACCCACGTACGTTCAAATTCCGCTCGATGGATAAAGAGAGAGGCCAAACGGACCCACGTACGTTCAAATTACGCTCGATGGATAAAGAGAGAGGCCAAACGGACCCACGTACGTTCAAATTCCACACGATGGATAAAGAGAGTGGCCAAACGGACCCACGTACGTTCAAATTCCGCTCGATGGATAAAGACAGACGCCAATCGGACCCAAGTACGTTCAAATTCCGCTCGAATGATAAAGAGTGAGGCCAAACGTACCCACGTACGTTCAAATTACGCTCGAATGATAAAGAGAGAGGCCAAACCGACCCACGTACGTCCAAATTTCGCTCGAATGATAAAGAGAGAAGCCAAACGGACCCACGTACGTTCAAATTCCGCTCGAATGATAAAGAGAGAAGCCAAACGGTCCCACGTACGTTCCAATTACGCTCGAACGATAAAGAGAGAGGCCAAACGGACCCACGTACGTTCGAATTCCGCTCGAACGATAAAGAAAGAGGCCAGACGGACCCAAGTACGTACAAATTACGCTCGAACGATAAAGAGAGAGGCCGAACGGACCCACGTACGTTCAAATTCCACTCGAACGATAAAGAGAGAGGCCAAATGGACCCATGAACGTTCAAATTGCGCTCGAACGATAATGAGAGAGGCCAAACGGACACACGTACGTTCCAATTACGCTCGAATGATAAAGAGAGAGGCCAAACGGACACACGTACGTTCAAATACCGTTCGAATGATAAAAAGAGAGGCCAAACGGAACCACGTACGTTCAAATTCCGCTCGAACGATAAAGAGAGAGGGCAAACGGACCCACGTACGTTCAAATTACGTTCGAATGATAAAGATAGAAGCCAAACGGACCCACGTACGTTCAAATTACGCTCGAACGATAAAGAGAGAGGCCAAACGGACCCACGTACGTTCAAATTACGCTCGAATGATAAAGAGAGAAGCCAAACGGACCCACGTACGTTCAAATTACACTCGAACGATAAAGAGAGAGGCCAAACGGACTCACTTATGTTCAAAATACGCTCGAACGATAAAGAGAGAGGCCAAACGGTCCTATGAACGTTCAAATTCAGCTCGAACGATAAAGAGAGAGGTCAAACGACCCACGTACGTTCAAATTACGCTCGAACGATAAATAGAGAGGCCAAACGGACCCACGTACGTTCAAACTCCGCTCGAACGATAAAGAGAGAGGCCAAACGGACCCACGTACGTTCCAATTACGCTCGAATGATAAAGAGAGAGGCAAACGGACGCACGTACGTTCAAATTCCGCTCAAATGATAAAGAGAGAGGCCAAACGGCCCCACATACTTTCAAATTACGCTCGAATTATAAAGAGAGAGGACAAACGGCCCCACATACTTTCAAATTACGCTCGAATTATAAAGAGAGAGGCCAAACGGACCCACGTACGTTCAAATTCCGCTCGAATGATAAAGAGAGAAGCCAAACGGACCCACGTACGTTCAAATTCCGCTCGAACGATAAAGAGAGAGGCCAAACGTACCCACGTACGTTCAAATTCCGCTCGAATGTAAAAGAGAGAGGCCAAACGGACCCACGTACGTTCAAATTCCGCTCGAATGATAAAGAGAGAGGCCAAAGGGACCCACGTACGTTCAAATTCCGCTCGAATGATAAAGAGAGAGGCCAAAGGGACCCACGTACGTTCAAATTCCGCTCGAATGATAAAGAGAGAGGTCAAACGGACCCACGTACGTTCAAATTCCGTTCGAATGATAAAGAGAGAGGCCAAACGGACCCACGTACGTTCAAATTCCGCTCGAACGATAAAGAGAGAGGCCAAACGGACCCACGTACGTTCCAATTACGCTCGAATGATAAAGAGAGAGGCCAAACGGACCCATGTACGTTCAAATTACGCTCGAACGATAAAGAGAGAGGCCAAACCGACCCACGTACGTTCCAATTACGCTCGAATGATAAAGAGAGAGGCCAAACGGACGCACGTACGTTCAAATTCCGCTCGAATGATAAAGAGAGAGGCCAAACGGACCCACATACGTTCAAATTACGCTCGAATTATAAAGAGATAGGCCAAACGGTCCCACGTACGTTCAAATTCCGCTCGAATGATAAAGAGAGAAGCCAAACGGACCCACGTACGTTCAAATTCCGCTCGAATGATAAAGAGAGAGGCCAAACGGACCCACGTACGTTCAAATTACGCTCGAACGATAAAGAGAGAGGCCAAACGGACCCACGTACGTTCCAATTACGCTCGAATGATAAAGAGAGAGGCAAACGGACGCACGTACGTTCAAATTCCGCTCAAATGATAAAGAGAGAGGCCAAACGGCCCCACATACTTTCAAATTACGCTCGAATTATAAAGAGAGAGGCCAAACGGACCCACGTACGTTCAAATTCCGCTCGAATGATAAAGAGAGAAGCCAAACGGACCCACGTACGTTCAAATTCCGCTCGAACGATAAAGAGAGAGGCCAAACGTACCCACGTACGTTCAAATTCCATTCGAATGTAAAAGAGAGAGGCCAAACGGACCCACGTACGTTCAAATTCCGCTCGAATGATAAAGAGAGAGGCCAAACGGACCCACGTACGTTCAAATTCCGCTCGAATGATAAAGAGAGAGGCCAAAGGGACCCACGTACGTTCAAATTCCGCTCGAATGATAAAGAGAGAGGCCAAACGGACCCACGTACGTTCAAATTCCGCTCGAATGTTAAAGATAGAGGCCAAACGGACCCACGTACGTTCAAATTCCGCTCGAACGATAAAGAGAGAGGCCAAACGGACCCACGTACGTTCCAATTACGCTCGAATGATAAAGAGAGAGGCCAAACGGACCCACGTACGTTCAAATTCCGCTCGAACGATAAAGAGAGAGGCCAAACGGCCCCACATACTTTCAAATTACGCTCGAATTATAAAGACAGAGGCCAAACGGACCCACGTACGTTCAAATTCCGCTCGAACGATAAAGAGAGAGCCCAAACGGACCCACGTACGTTCCAATTACGCTCGAATGATAAAGAGAGAGGCCAAACGGACCCACGTACGTTCAAATTACGCTCGAACGATAAAGAGAGAGGCCAAACGGACCCACGAACGTTCCAATTACGCTCGAATGATAAAGAGAGAGGCCGAACGGACGCACGTACGTTCAAATTCCGCTCGAATGATAAAGAGAGAGGCCAAACGGACCCACATACGTTCAAATTACGCTCGAATTATAAAGAGATAGGCCAAACGGACCCACGTACGTTCAAATTCCGCTCGAATGATAAAGAGAGAAGCCAAACGGACCCACGTACGTTCAAATTCCGCTCGAATGATAAAGAGAGAGGACAAACGGACCCACGTACGTTCAAATTACGCTCGAACGATAAAGAGAGAGGCCAAACGGACCCACGTACGTTCCAATTACGCTCGAATGATAAAGAGAGAGGCCAAACGGACGCACGTACGTTCAAATTCCGCTCGAATGATAAAGAGAGAGGCCAAACGGCCCCACATACTTTCAAATTACGCTCGAATTATAAAGAGAGAGGCCAAACGGACCCACGTACGTTCAAATTCCGCCGAATGATAAAGAGAGAAGCCAAACGGACCCACGTACGTTCAAATTCCGCTCGAACGATAAAGAGAGAGGCCAAACGTACCCACGTACGTTCAAATTCCACTCGAATGTAAAAGAGAGAGGCCAAACGGACCCACGTACGTTCAAACTCCGCTCGAATGATAAAGAGAGAGGCCAAACTGACCCACGTACGTTCAAATTCCGCTCGAATGATAAAGAGAGAGGCCAAAGGGACCCACGTACGTTCAAATTCCGCTCGAATGATAAAGAGAGAGGCCAAACGGACCCACGTACGTTCAAATTCCGCTCGAATGTTAAAGATAGAGGCCAAACGGACCCACGTACGTTCAAATTCCGCTCGAACGATAAAGAGAGAGGCCAAACGGACCCATGTACGTTCCAATTACGCTCGAATGATAAAGAGAGAGGCCAAACGGACCCACGTACGTTCCAATTACGCTCGAATGATAAAGAGAGAGGCCAAACGGACCCACGTACGTTCAAATTCCGCTCGAATGATAAAGAGAGAGGCCAAACGGCCCCACATACTTTCAAATTACGCTCGAATTATAAAGAGAGAGGCCAAACGGACCCACGTACGTTCAAATTCCGCTCGAATGATAAAGATAGAAGCCAAACGGACCCACGTACGTTCAAATTCCGCTCGAACGATAAAGAGAGAGGCCAAACGTACCCACGTACGTTCAAATTCCGCTCGAATGTAAAAGAGAGAGGCCAAACGGACCCACGTACTTTCAAATTCCGCTCGAATGATAAAGAGAGAGGCCAAAGGGACCCACGTACGTTCAAATTCCGCTCGAATGATAAAGAGAGAGGCCAAACGGACCCACGTACGTTCAAATTCCGCACGAATGATAAAGAGAGAGGCCAAACGGACCCACGTACGTTCAAATTCCGCTCGAACGATAAAGAGAGAGGCCAAACGGACCCACGTACGTTCAAATTACGCTCGAACGATAAAGAGAGAGGCCAAACGGACCCACGTACGTTCCAATTACGCTCGAATGATAAAGAGAGAGGTCAAACGGACATACGTACGTTCAAATTACGCTCGAACGATCAAGAGAGAGGCCAAATGGACCCACGTACTTTCAAACTCCGCTCGAATGATAAAGAGAGAGGCCAAACGGACCCTCGTACGTTTGAATTCTGCTCGAACGATAAAGAGAGAGGCCACACGGACCCACGTACGTTCAAATTACGCTCGAATGATAATGAGAGAGACCAATCGGACCCTCGTACGTTCAAATTCCGCTCGAACAATAAAGAGAGACGCCAAACGGACCCACGTACGTTCAAATTTCGCTCGAACGATAAAGAGAGAGGCCAAACGGACCCATGAACTTTCAAATTCCGCTCGAACGATAAAGAGAGAGGCCAAACGGACCCACGTACGTTCCAATTACGCTCGAATGATAAAGTGAGAGGCCAAACGGACCCACGTACGTTCAAATTACGCTCGAACGATAAAGAGAGAGGCCAAACGGACCCACGTACGTTCCAATTACGCTCGAATGATAAAGAGAGAGGCCAAACGGACGCACGTACGTTCAAATTCCACTCGAATGATAAAGAGAGAGGCCAAACGGACCCACATACGTTCAAATTACGCTCGAATTATAAAGAGATAGGCCAAACGGACCCACGTACGTTCAAATTCCGCTCGAATGATAAAGAGAGAAGCCAAACGGACCCACGTACGTTCAAATTCCGCTCGAATGATAAAGAGAGAGGCCAAACGGACCCACGTACGTTCAAATTACGCTCGAACGATAAAGAGAGAGGCCAAACGGACCCACGTACGTTCCAATTACGCTCGAATGATAAAGAGAGAGGCAAACGGACGCACGTACGTTCAAATTCCGCTCAAATGATAAAGAGAGAGGCCAAACGGCCCCACATACTTTCAAATTACGCTCGAATTATAAAGAGAGAGGACAAACGGCCCCACATACTTTCAAATTACGCTCGAATTATAAAGAGAGAGGCCAAACGGACCCACGTACGTTCAAATTCCGCTCGAATGATAAAGAGAGAAGCCAAACGGACCCACGTACGTTCAAATTCCGCTCGAACGATAAAGAGAGAGGCCAAACGTACCCACGTACGTTCAAATTCCGCTCGAATGTAAAAGAGAGAGGCCAAACGGACCCACGTACGTTCAAATTCCGCTCGAATGATAAAGAGAGAGGCCAAAGGGACCCACGTACGTTCAAATTCCGCTCGAATGATAAAGAGAGAGGCCAAAGGGACCCACGTACGTTCAAATTCCGCTCGAATGATAAAGAGAGAGGTCAAACGGACCCACGTACGTTCAAATTCCGTTCGTATGATAAAGAGAGAGGCCAAACGGACCCACGTACGTTCAAATTCCGCTCGAACGATAAAGAGAGAGGCCAAACGGACCCACGTACGTTCCAATTACGCTCGAATGATAAAGAGAGAGGCCAAACGGACCCATGTACTTTCAAATTACGCTCGAACGATAAAGAGAGAGGCCAAACGGACCCACGTACGTTCCAATTACGCTCGAATGATAAAGAGAGAGGCCAAACGGACGCACGTACGTTCAAATTCCGCTCGAATGATAAAGAGAGAGGCCAAACGGACCCACATACGTTCAAATTACGCTCGAATTATAAAGAGATAGGCCAAACGGACCCACGTACGTTCAAATTCCGCTCAAATGATAAAGAGAGAAGCCAAACGGACCCACGTACGTTCAAATTCCGCTCGAATGATAAAGAGAGAGGCCAAACGGACCCACGTACGTTCAAATTACGCTCGAACGATAAAGAGAGAGGCCAAACGGACCCACGTACGTTCCAATTACGCTCGAATGATAAAGAGAGAGGCAAACGGACGCACGTACGTTCAAATTCCGCTCAAATGATAAAGAGAGAGGCCAAACGGCCCCACATACTTTCAAATTACGCTCGAATTATAAAGAGAGAGGCCAAACGGACCCACGTACGTTCAAATTCCGCTCGAATGATAAAGAGAGAAGCCAAACGGACCCACGTACGTTCAAATTCCGCTCGAACGATAAAGAGAGAGGCCAAACGTACCCGCGTACGTTCAAATTCCACTCGAATGTAAAAGAGAGAGGCCAAACGGACCCACGTACGTTCAAATTCCGCTCGAATGATAAAGAGAGAGGCCAAACGGACCCACGTACGTTCAAATTCCGCTCGAATGATAAAGAGAGAGGCCAAAGGGACCCACGTACGTTCAAATTCCGCTCGAATGATAAAGAGAGAGGCCAAACGGACCCACGTACGTTCAAATTCCGCTCGAATGTTAAAGATAGAGGCCAAACGGACCCACGTACGTTCAAATTCCGCTCGAACGATAAAGAGAGAGGCCAAACGGACCCACGTACGTTCCAATTACGCTCGAATGATAAAGAGAGAGGCCAAACGGACCCACGTACGTTCAAATTCCGCTCGAATGATAAAGAGAGAGGCCAAACGGCCCCACATACTTTCAAATTACGCTCGAATTATAAAGAGAGAGGCCAAACGGACCCACGTACGTTCAAATTCCGCTCGAACGATAAAGAGAGAGCCCAAACGGACTCACGTACGTTCCAATTACGCTCGAATGATAAAGAGAGAGGCCAAACGGACCCACGTACGTTCAAATTACGCTCGAACGATAAAGAGAGAGGCCAAACGGACCCACGTACGTTCCAATTACGCTCGAATGATAAAGAGAGAGGCCGAACGGACGCACGTACGTTCAAATTCCGCTCGAATGATAAAGAGAGAGGCCAAACGGACCCACATACGTTCAAATTACGCTCGAATTATAAAGAGATAGGCCAAACGGACCCACGTACGTTCAAATTCCGCTCGAATGATAAAGGGAGAAGCCAAACGGACCCACGTACGTTCAAATTCCGCTCGAATGATAAAGAGAGAGGCCAAACGGACCCACGTACGTTCAAATTACGCTCGAACGATAAAGAGAGAGGCCAAACGGACCCACGTACGTTCCAATTACGCTCGAATGATAAAGAGAGAGGCCAAACGGACGCACGTACGTTCAAATTCCGCTCGAATGATAAAGAGAGAGGCCAAACGGCCCCACATACTTTCAAATTACGCTCGAATTATAAAGAGAGAGGCCAAACGGACCCACGTACGTTCAAATTCCGCCGAATGATAAAGAGAGAAGCCAAACGGACCCACGTACGTTCAAATTCCGCTCGAACGATAAAGAGAGAGGCCAAACGTACCCACGTACGTTCAAATTCCACTCGAATGTAAAAGAGAGAGGCCAAACGGACCCACGTACGTTCAAACTCCGCTCGAATGATAAAGATAGAGGCCAAACTGACCCACGTACGTTCAAATTCCGCTCGAATGATAAAGAGAGAGGCCAAAGGGACCCACGTACGTTCAAATTCCGCTCGAATGATAAAGAGAGAGGCCAAACGGACCCACGTACGTTCAAATTCCGCTCGAATGTTAAAGATAGAGGCCAAACGGACCCACGTACGTTCAAATTCCGCTCGAACGATAAAGAGAGAGGCCAAACGGACCCACGTACGTTCCAATTACGCTCGAATGATAAAGAGAGAGGCCAAACGGACCCACGTACGTTCCAATTACGCTCGAATGATAAAGAGAGAGGCCAAACGGCCCCACATACTTTCAAATTACGCTCGAATTATAAAGAGAGAGGCCAAACGGACCCACGTACGTTCAAATTCCGCTCGAATGATAAAGATAGAAGCCAAACGGACCCACGTACGTTCAAATTCCGCTCGAACGATAAAGAGAGAGGCCAAACGTACCCACGTACGTTCAAATTCCGCTCGAATGATAAAGAGAGAAGCCAAACGGACCCACGTACGTTCAAATTCCGCTCGAATGATAAAGAGAGAGGCCAAACGGACCCACGTACGTTCAAATTACGCTCGAACGATAAAGAGAGAGGCCAAACGGACCCACGTACGTTCCAATTACGCTCGAATGATAAAGAGAGAGGCAAACGGACGCACGTACGTTCAAATTCCGCTCAAATGATAAAGAGAGAGGCCAAACGGCCCCACATACTTTCAAATTACGCTCGAATTATAAAGAGAGAGGACAAACGGCCCCACATACTTTCAAATCACGCTCGAATTATAAAGAGAGAGGCCAAACGGACCCACGTACTTTCAAATTCCGCTCGAATGATAAAGAGAGAAGCCAAACGGACCCACGTACGTTCAAATTCCGCTCGAACGATAAAGAGAGAGGCCAAACGTACCCACGTACGTTCAAATTCCGCTCGAATGTAAAAGAGAGAGGCCAAACGGACCCACGTACGTTCAAATTCCGCTCGAATGATAAAGAGAGAGGCCAAAGGGACCCACGTACGTTCAAATTTCGCTCGAATGATAAAGAGAGAGGCCAAAGGGACCCACGTACGTTCAAATTCCGCTCGAATGATAAAGAGAGAGGTCAAACGGACCCACGTACGTTCAAATTCCGATCGTATGATAAAGAGAGAGGCCAAACGGACCCACGTACGTTCAAATTCCGCTCGAACGATAAAGAGAGAGGCCAAACGGACCCACGTACGTTCCAATTACGCTCGAATGATAAAGAGAGAGGCCAAACGGACCCATGTACGTTCAAATTACGCTCGAACGATAAAGAGAGAGGCCAAACGGACCCACGTACGTTCCAATTACGCTCGAATGATAAAGAGAGAGGCCAAACGGACGCACGTACGTTCAAATTCCGCTCGAATGATAAAGAGAGAGGCCAAACGGACCCACATACGTTCAAATTACGCTCGAATTATAAAGAGATAGGCCAAACGGACCCACGTACGTTCAAATTCCGCTCGAATGTTAAAGATAGAGGCCAAACGGACCCACGTACGTTCAAATTCCGCTCGAACGATAAAGAGAGAGGCCAAACGGACCCACGTACGTTCAAATTACGCTCGAACGATAAAGAGAGAGGCCAAACGGACCCACGTACGTTCCAATTACGCTCGAATGATAAAGAGAGAGGCAAACGGACGCACGTACGTTCAAATTCCGCTCAAATGATAAAGAGAGAGGCCAAACGGCCCCACATACTTTCAAATTACGCTCGAATTATAAAGAGAGAGGCCAAACGGACCCACGTACGTTCAAATTCCGCTCGAATGATAAAGAGAGAAGCCAAACGGACCCACGTACGTTCAAATTCCGCTCGAACGATAAAGAGAGAGGCCAAACGTACCCACGTACGTTCAAATTCCACTCGAATGTAAAAGAGAGAGGCCAAACGGACACACGTACGTTCAAATTCCGCTCGAATGATAAAGAGAGAGGCCAAACGGACCCACGTACGTTCAAATTCCGCTCGAATGATAAAGAGAGAGGCCAAAGGGACCCACGTACGTTCAAATTCCGCTCGAATGATAAAGAGAGAGGCCAAACGGACCCACGTACGTTCAAATTCCGCTCGAATGTTAAAGATAGAGGCCAAACGGACCCACGTACGTTCAAATTCCGCTCGAACGATAAAGAGAGAGGCCAAACGGACCCACGTACGTTCCAATTACGCTCGAATGATAAAGAGAGAGGCCAAACGGACCCACGTACGTTCAAATTCCGCTCGAATGATAAAGAGAGAGGCCAAACGGCCCCACATACTTTCAAATTACGCTCGAATTATAAAGAGAGAGGCCAAACGGACCCACGTACGTTCAAATTCCGCTCGAACGATAAAGAGAGAGCCCAAACGGACCCACGTACGTTCCAATTACGCTCGAATGATAAAGAGAGAGGCCAAACGGACCCACGTACGTTCAAATTACGCTCGAACGATAAAGAGAGAGGCCAAACGGACCCACGTACGTTCCAATTACGCTCGAATGATAAAGAGAGAGGCCGAACGGACGCACGTACGTTCAAATTCCGCTCGAATGATAAAGAGAGAGGCCAAACGGACCCACATACGTTCAAATTACGCTCGAATTATAAAGAGATAGGCCAAACGGACCCACGTACGTTCAAATTCCGCTCGAATGATAAAGAGAGAAGCCAAACGGACCCACGTACGTTCAAATTCCGCTCGAACGATAAAGAGAGAGGCCAAACGGACCCACGTACGTTCCAATTACGCTCGAATGATAAAGAGAGAGGCCAAACGGACGCACGTACGTTCAAATTCCGCTCGAATGATAAAGAGAGAGGCCAAACGGCCCCACATACTTTCAAATTACGCTCGAATTATAAAGAGAGAGGCCAAACGGACCCACGTACGTTCAAATTCCGCCGAATGATAAAGAGAGAAGCCAAACGGACCCACGTACGTTCAAATTCCGCTCGAACGATAAAGAGAGAGGCCAAACGTACCCACGTACGTTCAAATTCCACTCGAATGTAAAAGAGAGAGGCCAAACGGACCCACGTACGTTCAAACTCCGCTCGAATGATAAAGAGAGAGGCCAAACTGACCCACGTACGTTCAAATTCCGCTCGAATGATAAAGAGAGAGGCCAAAGGGACCCACGTACGTTCAAATTCCGCTCGAATGATAAAGAGAGAGGCCAAACGGACCCACGTACGTTCAAATTCCGCTCGAATGTTAAAGATAGAGGCCAAACGGACCCACGTACGTTCAAATTCCGCTCGAACGATAAAGAGAGAGGCCAAACGGACCCACGTACGTTCCAATTACGCTCGAATGATAAAGAGAGAGGCCAAACGGACCCACGTACGTTCCAATTACGCTCGAATGATAAAGAGAGAGGCCAAACGGACCCACATACGTTCAAATTCCGCTCGAATGATAAAGAGAGAGGCCAAACGGCCCCACATACTTTCAAATTACGCTCGAATTATAAAGAGAAAGGCCAAACGGACCCACGTACGTTCAAATTCCGCTCGAATGATAAAGATAGAAGCCAAACGGACCCACGTACGTTCAAATTCCGCTCGAACGATAAAGAGAGAGGCCAAACGTACACACGTACGTTCAAATTCCGCTCGAATGTAAAAGAGAGAGGCCAAACGGACCCACGTACGTTCAAATTCCGCTCGAATGATAAAGAGAGAGGCCAAAGGGACCCACGTACGTTCAAATTCCGCTCGAATGATAAAGAGAGAGGCCAAAGGGACCCACGTACGTTCAAATTCCGCACGAATGATAAAGAGAGAGGCCAAACGGACCCACGTACGTTCAAATTCCGCTCGAACGATAAAGAGAGAGGCCAAACGGACCCACGTACGTTCAAATTACGCTCGAACGATAAAGAGAGAGGCCAAACGGACCCACGTACGTTCCAATTACGCTCGAATGATAAAGAGAGAGGTCAAACGGACATACGTACGTTCAAATTACGCTCGAACGATCAAGAGAGAGGCCAAATGGACCCACGTACTTTCAAACTCCGCTCGAATGATAAAGAGAGAGGCCAAACGGACCCTCGTACGTTTGAATTCTGCTCGAACGATAAAGAGAGAGGCCACACGGACCCACGTACGTTCAAATTACGCTCGAATGATAATGAGAGAGACCAATCGGACCCTCGTACGTTCAAATTCCGCTCGAACAATAAAGAGAGACGCCAAACGGACCCACGTACGTTCAAATTCCGCTCGAACGATAAAGAGAGAGGCCAAACGGACCCATGAACTTTCAAATTCCGCTCGAACGATAAAGAGAGAGGCCAAACGGACCCATGAACGTACAAATTACACTCGAACGATAAAGAGAGAGGCCAAACGGACCCACGTACGTTCAAATTGCGCTCGAACGATAATGAGAGAGGCCAAACGGACGCATGAACGTTCAAATTGCGCTCGAACGATATAGAGAGAGGCCAAACGGACCCTCATACGTTCGAATTCCGCTCGATCGATAAAGAGAGAGGCCAAACGGACCCTCATACGTTCAAATTACGCTCGAACGATAAAGATAGAGGCCAAACGGACCCACGTACGTTCAAAATCCGCTCGAATAATAAAGAGAGAGGCCAAACGGACACACGTACGTTCAAATTCCGCTCGAATGATAAAGAGAGAGGCCAAACGGACCCACGTACGTTCAAATTCCGCTCGAATGATAAAGAGAGAGGCCAAACGGACCCACGTACGTTCAAATTCCGCTCGAATGATAAAGAGAGAGGCCAAACGGACCCACGTACGTTCAAATTCCGCTCGAACGATAAAGAGAGAGGCCAAACGGACCCACGTACGTTCCAATTACGCTCGAATGATAAAGAGAGAGGCCAAACGGACCCACGTACGTTCAAATTACGCTCGAACGATAAAGAGAGAGGCCAAACGGACCTACGTACGTTCAAATTACGCTCGAACGATCAAGAGAGAGGCCAAATGGACCCACGTACGTTCAAACTCCGCTCGAATGATAAAGAGAGAGGCCAAACGGACCCTCGTACGTTTGAATTCTGCTCGAACGATAAAGAGAGAGGCCACACGGACCCACGTACGTTCAAATTACGCTCGAATGATAATGAGAGAGACCAATCGGACCCTCGTACGTTCAAATTCCGCTCGAACAATAAAGAGAGAGGCCAAACGGACCCACGTACGTTCAAATTCCGCTCGAACGATAAAGAGAGAGGCCAAACGGACCCATGAACTTTCAAATTCCGCTCGAACGATAAAGAGAGAGGCCAAACGGACCCATGAACGTACAAATTACGCTCGAACGATAAAGAGAGAGGCCAAACGGACCCACGTACGTTCAAATTGCGCTCGAACGATAAAGAGAGAGGCCAAACGGACGCATAAACGTTCAAATTGCGCTCGAACGATAAAGAGAGAGGCCAAACGGACCCTCATACGTTCGAATTCCGCTCGATCGATAAAGAGAGAGGCCAAACGGACCCTCATACGTTCAAATTACGCTCGAACGATAAAGATAGAGGCCAAACGGACCCACGTACGTTCAAAATCCGCTCGAATAATAAAGAGAGAGGCCAAACGGACACACGTACGTTCAAATTCCGCTCGAATGATAAAGAGAGAGGCCAAACGGACCCACGTACGTTCAAATTCCGCTCGAATGATAAAGAGAGAGGCCAAACGGACCCACGTACGTTCCAATTACGCTCGAATGATAAAGAGAGAGGCAAACGGACGCACGTACGTTCAAATTCCGCTCAAATGATAAAGAGAGAGGCCAAACGGCCCCACATACTTTCAAATTACGCTCGAATTATAAAGAGAGAGGACAAACGGCCCCACGTAATTTCAAATTACGCTCGAATTATAAAGAGAGAGGCCAAACGGACCCACGTACGTTCAAATTCCGCTCGAATGATAAAGAGAGAAGCCAAACGGACCCACGTACGTTCAAATTCCGCTCGAACGATAAAGAGAGAGGCCAAACGTACCCACGTACGTTCAAATTCCGCTCGAATGTAAAAGAGAGAGGCCAAACGGACCCACGTACGTTCAAATTCCGCTCGAATGATAAAGAGAGAGGCCAAAGGGACCCACGTACGTTCAAATTCCGCTCGAATGATAAAGAGAGAGGCCAAAGGGACCCACGTACGTTCAAATTCCGCTCGAATGATAAAGAGAGAGGTCAAACGGACCCACGTACGTTCAAATTCCGTTCGTATGATAAAGAGAGAGGCCAAACGGACCCACGTACGTTCAAATTCCGCTCGAACGATAAAGAGAGAGGCCAAACGGACCCACGTACGTTCCAATTACGCTCGAATGATAAAGAGAGAGGCCAAACGGACCCATGTACGTTCAAATTACGCTCGAACGATAAAGAGAGAGGCCAAACGGACCCACGTACGTTCCAATTACGCTCGAATGATAAAGAGAGAGGCCAAACGGACGCACGTACGTTCAAATTCCGCTCGAATGATAAAGAGAGAGGCCAAACGGACCCACATACGTTCAAATTACGCTCGAATTATAAAGAGATAGGCCAAACGGACCCACGTACGTTCAAATTCCGCTCGAATGATAAAGAGAGAAGCCAAACGGACCCACGTACGTTCAAATTCCGCTCGAATGATAAAGAGAGAGGCCAAACGGACCCACGTACGTTCAAATTACGCTCGAACGATAAAGAGAGAGGCCAAACGGACCCACGTACGTTCCAATTACGCTCGAATGATAAAGAGAGAGGCAAACGGACGCACGTACGTTCAAATTCCGCTCAAATGATAAAGAGAGAGGCCAAACGGCCCCACATACTTTCAAATTACGCTCGAATTATAAAGAGAGAGGCCAAACGGACCCACGTACGTTCAAATTCCGCTCGAATGATAAAGAGAGAAGCCAAACGGACCCACGTACGTTCAAATTCCGCTCGAACGATAAAGAGAGAGGCCAAACGTACCCACGTACGTTCAAATTCCACTCGAATGTAAAAGAGAGAGGCCAAACGGACCCACGTACGTTCAAATTCCGCTCGAATGATAAAGAGAGAGGCCAAACGGACCCACGTACGTTCAAATTCCGCTCGAATGATAAAGAGAGAGGCCAAAGGGACCCACGTACGTTCAAATTCCGCTCGAATGATAAAGAGAGAGGCCAAACGGACCCACGTACGTTCAAATTCCGCTCGAATGTTAAAGATAGAGGCCAAACGGACCCACGTACGTTCAAATTCCGCTCGAACGATAAAGAGAGAGGCCAAACGGACCCACGTACGTTCCAATTACGCTCGAATGATAAAGAGAGAGGCCAAACGGACCCACGTACGTTCAAATTCCGCTCGAATGATAAAGAGAGAGGCCAAACGGCCCCACATACTTTCAAATTACGCTCGAATTATAAAGAGAGAGGCCAAACGGACCCACGTACGTTCAAATTCCGCTCGAACGATAAAGAGAGAGCCCAAACGGACCCACGTACGTTCCAATTACGCTCGAATGATAAAGAGAGAGGCCAAACGGACCCACGTACGTTCAAATTACGCTCGAACGATAAAGAGAGAGGCCAAACGGACCCACGTACGTTCCAATTACGCTCGAATGATAAAGAGAGAGGCCGAACGGACGCACGTACGTTCAAATTCCGCTCGAATGATAAAGAGAGAGGCCAAACGGACCCACATACGTTCAAATTACGCTCGAATTATAAAGAGATAGGCCAAACGGACCCACGTACGTTCAAATTCCGCTCGAATGATAAAGAGAGAAGCCAAACGGACCCACGTACGTTCAAATTCCGCTCGAATGATAAAGAGAGAGGCCAAACGGACCCACGTACGTTCAAATTACGCTCGAACGATAAAGAGAGAGGCCAAACGGACCCACGTACGTTCCAATTACGCTCGAATGATAAAGAGAGAGGCCAAACGGACGCACGTACGTTCAAATTCCGCTCGAATGATAAAGAGAGAGGCCAAACGGCCCCACATACTTTCAAATTACGCTCGAATTATAAAGAGAGAGGCCAAACGGACCCACGTACGTTCAAATTCCGCCGAATGATAAAGAGAGAAGCCAAACGGACCCACGTACGTTCAAATTCAGCTCGAACGATAAAGAGAGAGGCCAAACGTACCCACGTACGTTCAAATTCCACTCGAATGTAAAAGAGAGAGGCCAAACGGACCCACGTACGTTCAAACTCCGCTCGAATGATAAAGAGAGAGGCCAAACTGACCCACGTACGTTCAAATTCCGCTCGAATGATAAAGAGAGAGGCCAAAGGGACCCACGTACGTTCAAATTCCGCTCGAATGATAAAGAGAGAGGCCAAACGGACCCACGTACGTTCAAATTCCGCTCGAATGTTAAAGATAGAGGCCAAACGGACCCACGTACGTTCAAATTCCGTTCGAACGATAAAGAGAGAGGCCAAACGGACCCACGTACGTTCCAATTACGCTCGAATGATAAAGAGAGAGGCCAAACGGACCCACGTACGTTCCAATTACGCTCGAATGATAAAGAGAGAGGCCAAACGGACCCACGTACGTTCAAATTCCGCTCGAATGATAAAGAGAGAGGCCAAACGGCCCCACATACTTTCAAATTACGCTCGAATTATAAAGAGAGAGGCCAAACGGACCCACGTACGTTCAAATTCCGCTCGAATGATAAAGATAGAAGCCAAACGGACCCACGTACGTTCAAATTCCGCTCGAATGTAAAAGAGAGAGGCCAAACGGACCCACGTACGTTCAAATTCCGCTCGAATGATAAAGAGAGAGGCCAAAGGGACCCACGTACGTTCAAATTCCGCTCGAATGATAAAGAGAGAGGCCAAAGGGACCCACGTACGTTCAAATTCCGCACGAATGTTAAAGAGAGAGGCCAAACGGACCCACGTACGTTCAAATTCCGCTCGAACGATAAAGAGAGAGGCCAAACGGACCCACGTACGTTCAAATTACGCTCGAACGATAAAGAGAGAGGCCAAACGGACCCACGTACGTTCCAATTACGCTCGAATGATAAAGAGAGAGGTCAAACGGACATACGTACGTTCAAATTACGCTCGAACGATCAAGAGAGAGGCCAAATGGACCCACGTACTTTCAAACTCCGCTCGAATGATAAAGAGAGAGGCCAAACGGACCCTCGTACGTTTGAATTCTGCTCGAACGATAAAGAGAGAGGCCACACGGACCCACGTACGTTCAAATTACGCTCGAATGATAATGAGAGAGACCAATCGGACCCTCGTACGTTCAAATTCCGCTCGAACAATAAGGAGAGACGCCAAACGGACCCACGTACGTTCAAATTCCGCTCGAACGATAAAGAGAGAGGCCAAACGGACCCATGAACTTTCAAATTCCGCTCGAACGATAAAGAGAGAGGCCAAACGGACCCATGAACGTACAAATTACACTCGAACGATAAAGAGAGAGGCCAAACGGACCCACGTACGTTCAAATTGCGCTCGAACGATAAAGAGAGAGGCCAAACGGACGCATGAACGTTCAAATTGCGCTCGAACGATATAGAGAGAGGCCAAACGGACCCTCATACGTTCGAATTCCGCTCGATCGATAAAGAGAGAGGCCAAACGGACCCTCATACGTTCAAATTACGCTCGAACGATAAAGATAGAGGCCAAACGGACCCACGTACGTTCAAAATCCGCTCGAATAATAAAGAGAGAGGCCAAACGGACACACGTACGTTCAAATTCCGCTCGAATCATAAAGAGAGAGGCCAAACGGACCCACGTACGTTCAAATTCCGCTCGAATGATAAAGAGAGAGGCCAAACGGACCCACGTACGTTCAAATTCCGCTCGAATGATAAAGAGAGAGGCCAAACGGACCCACGTACGTTCAAATTCCGCTCGAACGATAAAGAGAGAGGCCAAACGGACCCACGTACGTTCCAATTACGCTCGAATGATAAAGAGAGAGGCCAAACGGACCCACGTACGTTCAAATTACGCTCGAACGATAAAGAGAGAGGCCAAACGGACATACGTACGTTCAAATTACGCTCGAACGATCAAGAGAGAGGCCAAATGGACCCACGTACGTTCAAACTCCGCTCGAATGATAAAGAGAGAGGCCAAACGGACCCTCGTACGTTTGAATTCTGCTCGAACGATAAAGAGAGAGGCCACACGGACCCACGTACGTTCAAATTACGCTCGAATGATAATGAGAGAGACCAATCGGACCCTCGTACGTTCAAATTCCGCTCGAACAATAAAGAGAGACGCCAAGCGGACCCACGTACGTTCAAATTCCGCTCGAACGATAAAGAGAGAGGCCAAACGGACCCATGAACATTCAAATTCCGCTCGAACGATAAAGAGAGAGGCCAAACGGACCCATGAACGTACAAATTACGCTCGAACGATAAAGAGAGAGGCCAAACGGACCCACGTACGTTCAAATTGCGCTCGAACGATAAAGAGAGAGGCCAAACGGACGCATAAACGTTCAAATTGCGCTCGAACGATAAAGAGAGAGGCCAAACGGACCCTCATACGTTCGAATTCCGCTCGATCGATAAAGAGAGAGGCCAAACGGACCCTCATACGTTCAAATTACGCTCGAACGATAAAGATAGAGGCCAAACGGACCCACGTACGTTCAAAATCCGCTCGAATAATAAAGAGAGAGGCCAAACGGACACACGTACGTTCAAATTCCGCTCGAATGATAAAGAGAGAGGCCAAAGGGACCCACGTACGTTCAAATTCCGCTCGAATGATAAAGAGAGAGGCCAAAGGGACCCACGTACGTTCAAATTCCGCACGAATGATAAAGAGAGAGGCCAAACGGACCCACGTACGTTCAAATTCCGCTCGAACGATAAAGAGAGAGGCCAAACGGACCCACGTACGTTCAAATTACGCTCGAACGATAAAGAGAGAGGCCAAACGGACCCACGTACGTTCCAATTACGCTCGAATGATAAAGAGAGAGGTCAAACGGACATACGTACGTTCAAATTACGCTCGAACGATCAAGAGAGAGGCCAAATGGACCCACGTACTTTCAAACTCCGCTCGAATGATAAAGAGAGAGGCCAAACGGACCCTCGTACGTTTGAATTCTGCTCGAACGATAAAGAGAGAGGCCACACGGACCCACGTACGTTCAAATTACGCTCGAATGATAATGAGAGAGACCAATCGGACCCTCGTACGTTCAAATTCCGCTCGAACAATAAAGAGAGACGCCAAACGGACCCACGTACGTTCAAATTCCGCTCGAACGATAAAGAGAGAGGCCAAACGGACCCATGAACTTTCAAATTCCGCTCGAACGATAAAGAGAGAGGCCAAACGGAACCATGAACGTACAAATTACACTCGAACGATAAAGAGAGAGGCCAAACGGACCCACGTACGTTCAAATTGCGCTCGAACGATAAAGAGAGAGGCCAAACGGACGCATGAACGTTCAAATTGCGCTCGAACGATATAGAGAGAGGCCAAACGGACCCTCATACGTTCGAATTCCGCTCGATCGATAAAGAGAGAGGCCAAACGGACCCTCATACGTTCAAATTACGCTCGAACGATAAAGATAGAGGCCAAACGGACCCACGTACGTTCAAAATCCGCTCGAATAATAAAGAGAGAGGCCAAACGGACACACGTACGTTCAAATTCCGCTCGAATGATAAAGAGAGAGGCCAAACGGACCCACGTACGTTCAAATTCCGCTCGAATGATAAAGAGAGAGGCCAAACGGACCCACGTACGTTCAAATTCCGCTCGAATGATAAAGAGAGAGGCCAAACGGACCCACGTACGTTCAAATTCCGCTCGAATGATAAAGAGAGAGGCCAAACGGACCCACGTACGTTCAAATTACGCTCGAACGATAAAGAGAGAGGCCAAACGGACCTACGTACGTTCAAATTACGCTCGAACGATCAAGAGAGAGGCCAAATGGACCCACGTACGTTCAAACTCCGCTCGAATGATAAAGAGAGAGGCCAAACGGACCCTCGTACGTTTGAATTCTGCTCGAACGATAAAGAGAGAGGCCACACGGACCCACGTACGTTCAAATTACGCTCGAATGATAATGAGAGAGACCAATCGGACCCTCGTACGTTCAAATTCCGCTCGAACAATAAAGAGAGACGCCAAGCGGACCCACGTACGTTCAAATTCCGCTCGAACGATAAAGAGAGAGGCCAAACGGACCCATGAACTTTCAAATTCCGCTCGAACGATAAAGAGAGAGGCCAAACGGACCCATGAACGTACAAATTACGCTCGAACGATAAAGAGAGAGGCCAAACGGACCCACGTACGTTCAAATTGCGCTCGAACGATAAAGAGAGAGGCCAAACGGACGCATAAACGTTCAAATTGCGCTCGAACGATAAAGAGAGAGGCCAAACGGACCCTCATACGTTCGAATTCCGCTCGATCGATAAAGAGAGAGGCCAAACGGACCCTCATACGTTCAAATTACGCTCGAACGATAAAGATAGAGGCCAAACGGACCCACGTACGTTCAAAATCCGCTCGAATAATAAAGAGAGAGGCCAAACGGACACACGTACGTTCCAATTACGCTCGAATGATAAAGAGAGAGGCCAAACGGACCCACGTACGTTCAAATTACGCTCGAACGATAAAGAGAGAGGCCAAACGGACCCACGTACGTTCCAATTACGCTCGAAAGATAAAGAGAGAGGCCAAACGGACCCACGTACGTTCAAATTCCGCTCGAATGATAAAGAGAGAGGTCAAACGGACCCACGTACGTTCAAATTCCGCTCGAATGATAAAGAGAGAGGCCAAACGGACCCACGTACGTTCAAATTCCGCTCGAACAATAAAGAGAGAGGCCAAACGGACCCACGTACGTTCCAATTACGCTCGAATGATAAAGAGAGATGCCAAACTGACCCACGTACGTTCAAATTACGCTCGAACGATAAAGAGAGAGGCCAAACGGACCCACGTACGTTCCAATTACGCTCGAATGATAAAGAGAGAGGCCAAACGGACGCACGTACGTTCAAATTCCACTCGAATGATAAAGAGAGAGGCCAAACGGACCCACATACGTTCAAATTACGCTCGAATTATAAAGAGATAGGCCATACGGACCCACGTACGTTCAAATTCCGCTCGAATGATAAAGAGAGAAGCCAAACGGACCCACGTGCGTTCAAATTCCGCTCGAATGATAAAGAGAGAGGCCAAACGGACCCACGTACGTTCAAATTACGCTCGAACGATAAAGAGAGAGGCCAAACGGACCCACGTACGTTCCAATTACGCTCGAATGATAAAGAGAGAGGCAAACGGACGCACGTACGTTCAAATTCCGCTCAAATGATAAAGAGAGAGGCCAAACGGCCCCACATACTTTCAAATTACGCTCGAATTATAAAGAGAGAGGCCAAACGGACCCACGTACGTTCAAATTCCGCTCGAATGATAAAGAGAGAAGCCAAACAGACCCACGTACGTTCAAATTCCGCTCGAACGATAAAGAGAGAGTCCAAACGTACCCACGTACGTTCAAATTCCACTCGAATGTAAAAGAGAGAGGCCAAACGGACCCACGTACGTTCAAATTCCGCTCGAATGATAAAGAGAGAGGCCAAACGGACCCACGTACGTTCAAATTCCGCTCGAATGATAAAGAGAGAAGCCAAAGGGACCCACGTACGTTCAAATACCGCTCGAATGATAAAGAGAGAGGCCAAACGGACCCACGTACGTTCAAATTCCGCTCGAATGTTAAAGATAGAGGCCAAACGGACCCACGTACGTTCAAATTCCGCTCGAACGATAAAGAGAGAGGCCAAACGGACCCACGTACGTTCCAATTACGCTCGAATGATAAAGAGAGAGGCCAAACGGACCCACGTACGTTCAAATTCCGCTCGAATGATAAAGAGAGAGGCCAAACGGCCCCACATACTTTCAAATTACGCTCGAATTATAAAGAGAGAGGCCAAACGGATCCACGTACGTTCAAATTCCGCTCGAATGATAAAGAGAGAGGACAAACGGCCCCACATACTTTCAAATTACGCTCGAATTATAAAGAGAGAGGCCAAACGGACCCACGTACGTTCAAATTCCGCTCGAACGATAAAGAGAGAGCCCAAACGGACCCACGTACGTTCCAATTACGCTCGAATGATAAAGAGAGAGGCCAAACGGACCCACGTACGTTCAAATTACGCTCGAACGATAAAGAGAGAGGCCAAACGGACCCACGTACGTTCCAATTACGCTCGAATGATAAAGAGAGAGGCCGAACGGACGCACGTACGTTCAAATTCCGCTCGAATGATAAAGAGAGAGGCCAAACGGACCCACATACGTTCAAATTACGCTCGAATTATAAAGAGATAGGCCAAACGGACCCACGTACGTTCAAATTCCGCTCGAATGATAAAGAGAGAAGCCAAACGGACCCACGTACGTTCAAATTCCGCTCGAATGATAAAGAGAGAGGCCAAACGGACCCACGTACGTTCAAATTACGCTCGAACGATAAAGAGAGAGGCCAAACGGACCCACGTACGTTCCAATTACGCTCGAATGATAAAGAGAGAGGCCAAACGGACGCACGTACGTTCAAATTCCGCTCGAATGATAAAGAGAGAGGCCAAACGGCCCCACATACTTTCAAATTACGCTCGAATTATAAAGAGAGAGGCCAAACGGACCCACGTACGTTCAAATTCCGCCGAATGATAAAGAGAGAAGCCAAACGGACCCACGTACGTTCAAATTCCGCTCGAACGATAAAGAGAGAGGCCAAACGTACCCACGTACGTTCAAATTCCACTCGAATGTAAAAGAGAGAGGCCAAACGGACCCACGTACGTTCAAACTCCGCTCGAATGATAAAGAGAGAGGCCAAACTGACCCACGTACGTTCAAATTCCGCTCGAATGATAAAGAGAGAGTCCAAAGGGATCCACGTACGTTCAAATTCCGCTCGAATGATAAATAGAGAGGCCAAACGGACCCACGTACGTTCAAATTCCGCTCGAATGTTAAAGATAGAGGCCAAACGGACCCACGTACGTTCAAATTCCGCTCGAACGATAAAGAGAGAGGCCAAACGGACCCACGTACGTTCCAATTACGCTCGAATGATAAAGAGAGAGGCCAAACGGACCCACGTACGTTCCAATTACGCTCGAATGATAAAGAGAGAGGCCAAACGGACCCACGTACGTTCAAATTCCGCTCGAATGATAAAGAGAGAGGCCAAACGGCCCCACATACTTTCAAATTACGCTCGAATTATAAAGAGAGAGGCCAAACGGACCCACGTACGTTCAAATTCCGCTCGAATGATAAAGATAGAAGCCAAACGGACCCACGTACGTTCAAATTCCGCTCGAACGATAAAGAGAGAGGCCAAACGTACCCACGTACGTTCAAATTCCGCTCGAATGTAAAAGAGAGAGGCCAAACGGACCCACGTACGTTCAAATTCCGCTCGAATGATAAAGAGAGAGGCCAAAGGGACCCACGTACGTTCAAATTCCGCTCGAATGATAAAGAGAGAGGCCAAAGGGACCCACGTACGTTCAAATTCCGCACGAATGATAAAGAGAGAGGCCAAACGGACCCACGTACGTTCAAATTCCGCTCGAACGATAAAGAGAGAGGCCAAACGGACCCACGTACGTTCAAATTACGCTCGAACGATAAAGAGAGAGGCCAAACGGACCCACGTACGTTCCAATTACGCTCGAATGATAAAGAGAGAGGTCAAACGGACATACGTACGTTCAAATTACGCTCGAACGATCAAGAGAGAGGCCAAATGGACCCACGTACTTTCAAACTCCGCTCGAATGATAAAGAGAGAGGCCAAACGGACCCTCGTACGTTTGAATTCTGCTCGAACGATAAAGAGAGAGGCCACACGGACCCACGTACGTTCAAATTACGCTCGAATGATAATGAGAGAGACCAATCGGACCCTCGTACGTTCAAATTCCGCTCGAACAATAAAGAGAGACGCCAAACGGACCCACGTACGTTCAAATTCCGCTCGAACGATAAAGAGAGAGGCCAAACGGACCCATGAACTTTCAAATTCCGCTTGAACGATAAAGAGAGAGGCCAAACGGACCCATGAACGTACAAATTACACTCGAACGATAAAGAGAGAGGCCAAACGGACCCACGTACGTTCAAATTGCGCTCGAACGATAAAGAGAGAGGCCAAACGGACGCATGAACGTTCAAATTGCGCTCGAACGATATAGAGAGAGGCCAAACGGACCCTCATACGTTCGAATTCCGCTCGATCGATAAAGAGAGAGGCCAAACGGACCCTCATACGTTCAAATTACGCTCGAACGATAAAGATAGAGGCCAAACGGACCCACGTACGTTCAAAATCCGCTCGAATAATAAAGAGAGAGGCCAAACGGACACACGTACGTTCAAATTCCGCTCGAATGATAAAGAGAGAGGCCAAACGGACCCACGTACGTTCAAATTCCGCTCGAATGATAAAGAGAGAGGCCAAACGGACCCACGTACGTTCAAATTCCGCTCGAATGATAAAGAGAGAGGCCAAACGGACCCACGTACGTTCAAATTCCGCTCGAACGATAAAGAGAGAGGCCAAACGGACCCACGTACGTTCCAATTACGCTCGAATGATAAAGAGAGAGGCCAAACGGACCCACGTACGTTCAAATTACGCTCGAACGATAAAGAGAGAGGCCAAACGGACCTACGTACGTTCAAATTACGCTCGAACGATCAAGAGAGAGGCCAAATGGACCCACGTACGTTCAAACTCCGCTCGAATGATAAAGAGAGAGGCCAAACGGACCCTCGTACGTTTGAATTCTGCTCGAACGATAAAGAGAGAGGCCACACGGACCCACGTACGTTCAAATTACGCTCGAATGATAATGAGAGAGACCAATCGGACCCTCGTACGTTCAAATTCCGCTCGAACAATAAAGAGAGACGCCAAGCGGACCCACGTACGTTCAAATTCCGCTCGAATGATAAAGAGAGAGGCCAAACGGACCCACGTACGTTCAAATTACGCTCGAACGATAAAGAGAGAGGCCAAACGGACCCACGTACGTTCCAATTACGCTCGAAAGATAAAGAGAGAGGCCAAACGGACCCACGTACGTTCAAATTCCGCTCGAATGATAAAGAGAGAGGTCAAACGGACCCACGTACGTTCAAATTCCGCTCGAATGATAAAGAGAGAGGCCAAACGGACCCACGTACGTTCAAATTCCGCTCGAACAATAAAGAGAGAGGCCAAACGGACCCACGTACGTTCCAATTACGCTCGAATGATAAAGAGAGATGCCAAACGGACCCACGTACGTTCAAATTACGCTCGAACGATAAAGAGAGAGGCCAAACGGACCCACGTACGTTCCAATTACGCTCGAATGATAAAGAGAGAGGCCAAACGGACGCACGTACGTTCAAATTCCACTCGAATGATAAAGAGAGAGGCCAAACGGACCCACATACGTTCAAATTCCGCTCAAATGATAAAGAGAGAGGCCAAACGGCCCCACATACTTTCAAATTACGCTCGAATTATAAAGAGAGAGGCCAAACGGACCCACGTACGTTCAAATTCCGCTCGAATGATAAAGAGAGAAGCCAAACAGACCCACGTACGTTCAAATTCCGCTCGAACGATAAAGAGAGAGGCCAAACGTACCCACGTACGTTCAAATTCCACTCGAATGTAAAAGAGAGAGGCCAAACGGACCCACGTACGTTCAAATTCCGCTCGAATGATAAAGAGAGAGGCCAAACGGACCCACGTACGTTCAAATTCCGCTCGAATGATAAAGAGAGAAGCCAAAGGGACCCACGTACGTTCAAATTCCGCTCGAATGATAAAGAGAGAGGCCAAACGGACCCACGTACGTTCAAATTCCGCTCGAATGTTAAAGATAGAGGCCAAACGGACCCACGTACGTTCAAATTCCGCTCGAACGATAAAGAGAGAGGCCAAACGGACCCACGTACGTTCCAATTACGCTCGAATGATAAAGAGAGAGGCCAAACGGACCCACGTACGTTCAAATTCCGCTCGAATGATAATGAGAGAGGCCAAACGGCCCCACATACTTTCAAATTACGCTCGAATTATAAAGAGAGAGGCCAAACGGACCCACGTACGTTCAAATTCCGCTCGAATGATAAAGAGAGAAGCCAAACGGACCCACGTACGTTCAAATTCCGCTCGAACGATAAAGAGAGAGGCCAAACGTACCCACGTACGTTCAAATTCCGCCCGAATGTAAAAGGGAGAGGCCAAACGGACCCACGTACGTTCAAAATCCGCTCGAATGATAAAGAGAGAGGCCAAAGGGACCCACGTACGTTCAAATTCCGCTCGAATGATAAAGAGAGAGGCCAAAGGGACCCACGTACGTTCAAATTCCGCTCGAATGATAAAGAGAGAGGCCAAACGGACCCACGTACGTTCAAATTCCGCTCGAATGTTAAAGAGAGAGGCCAAACGGACCCACGTACGTTCAAATTCCGCTCGAACGATAAAGAGAGAGCCCAAACGGACCCACGTACGTTCAAATTACGCTCGAACGATAAAGAGAGAGGCCAAACGGACCCACGTACGTTCCAATTACGCTCGAATGATAAAGAGAGAGGCCAAACGGACGCACGTACGTTCAAATTCCGCTCGAATGATAAAGAGAGAGGCCAAACGGACCCACATACGTTCAAATTACGCTCGAATTATAAAGAGATAGGCCAAACGGACCCACGTACGTTCAAATTCCGCTCGAATGATAAAGAGAGAAGCCAAACGGACCTACGTACGTTCAAATTCCGCTCGAATGATAAAGAGAGAGGCCAAACGGACCCACGTACTTTCAAATTACGCTCGAACGATAAAGAGAGAGGCCAAACGGACCCACGTACGTTCCAATTACGCTCGAATGATAAAGAGAGAGGCCAAACGGACGCACGTACGTTCAAATCCGCTCGAATGATAAAGAGAGAGGCCAAACGGCCCCATATACTTTCAAATTACGCTCGAATTATAAAGAGAGAGGCCAAACGGACCCACGTACGTTCAAATTCCGCCGAATGATAAAGAGAGAAGCCAAACGGACCCACGTACGTTCAAATTCCGCTCGAACGATAAAGAGAGAGGCCAAACGTACCCACGTACGTTCAAATTCCACTCGAATGTAAAAGAGAGAGGCCAAACGGACCCACGTACGTTCAAATTCCGCTCGAATGATAAAGAGAGAGGCCAAACGGACCCACGTACGTTCAAATTCCGCTCGAATGATAAAGAGAGAGGCCAAAGGGACCCACGTACGTTCAAATTCCGCTCGAATGATAAAGAGAGAGGCCAAACGGACCCACGTACGTTCAAATTCCGCTCGAATGTTAAAGATAGAGGCCAAACGGACCCACGTACGTTCAAATTCCGCTCGAACGATAAAGAGAGAGGCCAAACGGACCCACGTACGTTCCAATTACGCTCGAATGATAAAGAGAGAGGCCAAACGGACCCACGTACGTTCCAATTACGCTCGAATGATAAAGAGAGAGGCCAAACGGACCCACGTACGTTCAAATTCCGCTCGAATGATAAAGAGAGAGGCCAAACGGCCCCACATACTTTCAAATTACGCTCGAATTATAAAGAGAGAGGCCAAACGGACCCACGTACGTTCAAATTCCGCTCGAATGATAAAGAGAGAAGCCAAACGGACCCACGTACGTTCAAATTCCGCTCGAACGATAAAGAGAGAGGCCAAACGTACCCACGTACGTTCAAATTCCGCTCGAATGTAAAAGAGAGAGGCCAAACGGACCCACGTACGTTCAAATTCCGCTCGAATGATAAAGAGAGAGGACAAAGGGACCCACGTACGTTCAAATTCCGCTCGAATGATAAAGAGAGAGGCCAAACGGACCCACGTATGTTCAAATTCCGCTCGAACGATAAAGAGAGAGGCCAAACGGACCCACGTACGTTCAAATTACGCTCGAACGATAAAGAGAGAGGCCAAACGGACCCACGTACGTTCCAATTACGCTCGAATGATAAAGAGAGAGGTCAAACGGACCTACGTACGTTCAAATTACGCTCGAACGATCAAGAGAGAGGCCAAATGGACCCACGTACTTTCAAACTCCGCTCGAATGATAAAGAGAGAGGCCAAACGGACCCTCGTACGTTTGAATTCTGCTCGAACGATAAAGAGAGAGGCCACACGGACCCACGTACGTTCAAATTACGCTCGAATGATAATGAGAGAGACCAATCGGACCCTCGTACGTTCAAATTCCGCTCGAACAATAAAGAGAGACGCCAAACGGACCCACGTACGTTCAAATTCCGCTCGAACGATAAAGAGAGAGGCCAAACGGACCCATGAACTTTCAAATTCCGCTCGAACGATAAAGAGAGAGGCCAAACGGACCCATGAACGTACAAATTACGCTCGAACGATAAAGAGAGAGGCCACACGGACCCACGTACGTTCAAATTACGCTCGAATGATAATGAGAGAGACCAATCGGACCCTCGTACGTTCAAATTCCGCTCGAACAATAAAGAGAGACGCCAAACGGACCCACGTACGTTCAAATTCCGCTCGAACGATAAAGAGAGAGGCCAAACGGACCCATGAACTTTCAAATTCCGCTCGAACGATAAAGAGAGAGGCCAAACGGACCCATGAACGTACAAATTACGCTCGAACGATAAAGAGTGAGGCCAAACGGACCCACGTACGTTCAAATTGCGCTCGAACGATAAAGAGAGAGGCCAAACGGACGCATGAACGTTCAAATTGCGCTCGAACGATAAAGAGAGAGGCCAAACGGACCCTCATACGTTTGAATTCCGCTCGATCGATAAAGAGAGAGGCCAAACGGACCCTCATGCGTTCAAATTACGCTCGAACGATAAAGATAGAGGCCAAATGGACCCACGTACGTTCAAAATCCGCTCGAATAATAAAGAGAGAGGCCAAACGGACACACGTACGTTCAAATTCCGCTCGAATGATAAAGAGAGAGGCCAAACGGACCCACGTACGTTCAAATTCCGCTCGAATGATAAAGAGAGAGGCCAAACGGACCCACGTACGTTCAAATTCCGCTCGAATGATAAAGAGACAGGCCAAACGGACCCACGTACGTTCAAGTTCCGCTCGAACGATAAAGAGAGCGGCCAAACGGACCCACGTACGTTCCAATTACGCTCGAATGATAAAGAGAGAGGCCAAACGAACCCACGTACGTTCAAATTACGCTCGAACGATAAAGAGAGAGGCCAAACGGACCCACGTACGTTCCAATTACGCTCGAAAGATAAAGAGAGAGGCCAAACGGACCCACGTACGTTCAAATTCCGCTCGAATGATAAAGAGAGAGGTCAAACGGACCCACGTACGTTCAAATTCCGCTCGAATGATAAAGAGAGAGGCCAAACGGACCCACGTACGTTCAAATTCCGCTCGAACGATAAAGAGAGAGGCCAAACGGACCCACGTACGTTCCAATTACGCTCGAATGATAAAGAGAGAGGCCAAACGGACCCACGTACGTTCAAATTACGCTCGAACGATAAAGAGAGAGGCCAAACGGACCCACGTACGTTCCAATTACGCTCGAATGATAAAGAGAGAGGCCAAACGGACGCACGTACGTTCAAATTCCACTCGAATGATAAAGAGAGAGGCCAAACGGACCCACATACGTTCAAATTACGCTCGAATTATAAAGAGATAGGCCAAACGGACCCACGTACGTTCAAATTCCGCTCGAATGATAAAGAGAGAAGCCAAACGGACCCACGTACGTTCAAATTCCGCTCGAATGATAAAGAGAGAGGCCAAACGGACCCACGTACGTTCAAATTACGCTCGAACGATAAAGAGAGAGGCCAAACGGACCCACGTACGTTCCAATTACGCTCGAATGATAAAGAGAGAGGCAAACGGACGCACGTACGTTCAAATTCCGCTCAAATGATAAAGAGAGAGGCCAAACGGCCCCACATACTTTCAAATTACGCTCGAATTATAAAGAGAGAGGCCAGACGGCCCCACATACTTTCAAATTACGCTCGAATTATAAAGAGAGAGGCCAAACGGACCCACGTACGTTCAAATTCCGCTCGAATGATAAAGAGAGAAGCCAAACGGACCCACGTACGTTCAAATTCCGCTCGAACGATAAAGAGAGAGGCCAAACGTACCCACGTACGTTCAAATTCCGCTCGAATGTAAAAGAGAGAGGCCAAACGGACCCACGTACGTTCAAATTCCGCTCGAATGATAAAGAGAGAGGCCAAAGGGACCCACGTACGTTCAAATTCCGCTCGAATGATAAAGAGAGAGGCCAAACGGACCCACGTACGTTCAAATTCCGCCGAATGATAAAGAGAGAAGCCAAACGGACCCACGTACGTTCAAATTCCGCTCGAACGATAAAGAGAGAGGCCAAACGTACCCACGTACGTTCAAATTCCACTCGAATGTAAAAGAGAGAGGCCAAACGGACCCACGTACGTTCAAATTCCGCTCGAATGATAAAGAGAGAGGCCAAACGGACCCACGTACGTTCAAATTCCGCTCGAATGATAAAGAGAGAGGCCAAAGGGACCCACGTACGTTCAAATTCCGCTCGAATGATAAAGAGAGAGGCCAAACGGACCCACGTACGTTCAAATTCCGCTCGAATGTTAAAGATAGAGGCCAAACGGACCCACGTACGTTCAAATTCCGCTCGAACGATAAAGAGAGAGGCCAAACGGACCCACGTACGTTCCAATTACGCTCGAATGATAAAGAGAGAGGCCAAACGGACCCACGTACGTTCCAATTACGCTCGAATGATAAAGAGAGAGGCCAAACGGACCCACGTACGTTCAAATTCCGCTCGAATGATAAAGAGAGAGGCCAAACGGCCCCACATACTTTCAAATTACGCTCGAATTATAAAGAGAGAGGCCAAACGGACCCACGTACGTTCAAATTCCGCTCGAATGATAAAGAGAGAAGCCAAACGGACCCACGTACGTTCAAATTCCGCTCGAACGATAAAGAGAGAGGCCAAACGTACCCACGTACGTTCAAATTCCGCTCGAATGTAAAAGAGAGAGGCCAAACGGACCCACGTACGTTCAAATTCCGCTCGAATGATAAAGAGAGAGGCCAAAGGGACCCACGTACGTTCAAATTCCGCTCGAATGATAAAGAGAGAGGCCAAACGGACCCACGTATGTTCAAATTCCGCTCGAACGATAAAGAGAGAGGCCAAACGGACCCACGTACGTTCAAATTACGCTCGAACGATAAAGAGAGAGGCCAAACGGACCCACGTACGTTCCAATTACGCTCGAATGATAAAGAGAGAGGTCAAACGGACCTACGTACGTTCAAATTACGCTCGAACGATCAAGAGAGAGGCCAAATGGACCCACGTACTTTCAAACTCCGCTCGAATGATAAAGAGAGAGGCCAAACGGACCCTCGTACGTTTGAATTCTGCTCGAACGATAAAGAGAGAGGCCACACGGACCCACGTACGTTCAAATTACGCTCGAATGATAATGAGAGAGACCAATCGGACCCTCGTACGTTCAAATTCCGCTCGAACAATAAAGAGAGACGCCAAACGGACCCACGTACGTTCAAATTCCGCTCGAACGATAAAGAGAGAGGCCAAACGGACCCATGAACATTCAAATTCCGCTCGAACGATAAAGAGAGAGGCCAAACGGACCCATGAACGTACAAATTACGCTCGAACGATAAAGAGAGAGGCCACACGGACCCACGTACGTTCAAATTACGCTCGAATGATAATGAGAGAGACCAATCGGACCCTCGTACGTTCAAATTCCGCTCGAACAATAAAGAGAGACGCCAAACGGACCCACGTACGTTCAAATTCCGCTCGAACGATAAAGAGAGAGGCCAAACGGACCCATGAACTTTCAAATTCCGCTCGAACGATAAAGAGAGAGGCCAAACGGACCCATGAACGTACAAATTACGCTCGAACGATAAAGAGAGAGGCCAAACGGACCCACGTACGTTCAAATTGCGCTCGAACGATAAAGAGAGAGGCCAAACGGACGCATGAACGTTCAAATTGCGCTCGAACGATAAAGAGAGAGGCCAAACGGACCCTCATACGTTTGAATTCCGCTCGATCGATAAAGAGAGAGGCCAAACGGACCCTCATACGTTCAAATTACGCTCGAACGATAAAGATAGAGGCCAAATGGACCCACGTACGTTCAAAATCCGCTCGAATAATAAAGAGAGAGGCCAAACGGACACACGTACGTTCAAATTCCGCTCGAATGATAAAGAGAGAGGCCAAACGGACCCACGTACGTTCAAATTCCGCTCGAATGATAAAGAGAGAGGCCAAACGGACCCACGTACGTTCAAATTCCGCTCGAATGATAAAGAGAGAGGCCAAACGGACCCACGTACGTTCAAATTCCGCTCGAACGATAAAGAGAGCGGCCAAACGGACCCACGTACGTTCCAATTACGCTCGAATGATAAAGAGAGAGGCCAAACGGACCCACGTACGTTCAAATTACGCTCGAACGATAAAGAGAGAGGCCAAACGGACCCACGTACGTTCCAATTACGCTCGAAAGATAAAGAGAGAGGCCAAACGGACCCACGTACGTTCAAATTCCGCTCGAATGATAAAGAGAGAGGTCAAACGGACCCAC
Organism: Octopus bimaculoides; assembly: GCF_046866305.1. Lineage (NCBI taxonomy): Eukaryota > Metazoa > Mollusca > Cephalopoda > Octopoda > Octopodidae > Octopus > Octopus bimaculoides. Next base: position 20,240,997 of record NC_142955.1, on the reverse strand, counting down.
GTACGTTCAAATTCCGCTCGAATGATAAAGAGAGAGGCCAAACGGACCCACGTACGTTCAAATTCCGCTCGAACGATAAAGAGAGAGGCCAAACGGACCCACGTACGTTCCAATTACGCTCGAATGATAAAGAGAGAGGCCAAACGGACCCACGTACGTTCAAATTACGCTCGAACGATAAAGAGAGAGGCCAAACGGACCCACGTACGTTCCAATTACGCTCGAATGATAAAGAGAGAGGCCAAACGGACGCACGTACGTTCAAATTCCACTCGAATGATAAAGAGAGAGGCCAAACGGACCCACATACGTTCAAATTACGCTCGAATTATAAAGAGATAGGCCAAACGGACCCACGTACGTTCAAATTCCGCTCGAATGATAAAGAGAGAAGCCAAACGGACCCACGTACGTTCAAATTCCGCTCGAATGATAAAGAGAGAGGCCAAACGGACCCACGTACGTTCAAATTACGCTCGAACGATAAAGAGAGAGGCCAAACGGACCCACGTACGTTCCAATTACGCTCGAATGATAAAGAGAGAGGCAAACGGACGCACGTACGTTCAAATTCCGCTCAAATGATAAAGAGAGAGGCCAAACGGCCCCACATACTTTCAAATTACGCTCGAATTATAAAGAGAGAGGCCAAACGGCCCCACATACTTTCAAATTACGCTCGAATTATAAAGAGAGAGGCCAAACGGACCCACGTACGTTCAAATTCCGCTCGAATGATAAAGAGAGAAGCCAAACGGATCCACGTACGTTCAAATTCCGCTCGAACGATAAAGAGAGAGGCCAAACGTACCCACGTACGTTCAAATTCCGCTCGAATGTAAAAGAGAGAGGCCAAACGGACCCACGTACGTTCAAATTCCGCTCGAATGATAAAGAGAGAGGCCAAAGGGACCCACGTACGTTCAAATTCCGCTCGAATGATAAAGAGAGAGGCCAAAGGGACCCACGTACGTTCAAATTCCGCTCGAATGATAAAGAGAGAGGCCAAACGGACCCACGTACGTTCAAATTCCGCTCGAATGTTAAAGAGAGTGGCCAAACGGACCCACGTACGTTCAAATTCCGCTCGAACGATAAAGAGAGAGCCCCAACGGACCCACGTACGTTCCAATTACGCTCGAATGATAAAGAGAGAGGCCAAACGGACCCACGTACGTTCAAATTACGCTCGAACGATAAAGAGAGAGGCCAAACGGACCCACGTACGTTCCAATTACGCTCGAATGATAAAGAGAGAGGCCAAACGGACGCACGTACGTTCAAATTCCGCTTGAATGATAAAGAGAGAGGCCAAACGGACCCACATACGTTCAAATTACGCTCGAATTATAAAGAGATAGGCCAAACGGACCCACGTACGTTCAAATTCCGCTCGAATGATAAAGAGAGAAGCCAAACGGACCCACGTACGTTCAAATTCCGCTCGAATGATAAAGAGAGAGGCCAAACGGACCCACGTACGTTCAAATTACGCTCGAACGATAAAGAGAGAGGCCAAACGGACCCACGTACGTTCCAATTACGCTCGAATGATAAAGAGAGAGGCCAAACGGACGCACGTACGTTCAAATTCCGCTCGAATGATAAAGAGAGAGGCCAAACGGCCCCATATACTTTCAAATTACGCTCGAATTATAAAGAGAGAGGCCAAACGGACCCACGTACGTTCAAATTCCGCCGAATGATAAAGAGAGAAGCCAAACGGACCCACGTACGTTCAAATTCCGCTCGAACGATAAAGAGAGAGGCCAAACGTACCCACGTACGTTCAAATTCCACTCGAATGTAAAAGAGAGAGGCCAAACGGACCCACGTACGTTCAAATTCCGCTCGAATGATAAAGAGAGAGGCCAAACGGACCCACGTACGTTCAAATACCGCTCGAATGATAAAGAGAGAGGCCAAAGGGACCCACGTACGTTCAAATTCCGCTCGAATGATAAAGAGAGAGGCCAAACGGACCCACGTACGTTCAAATTCCGCTCGAATGTTAAAGATAGAGGCCAAACGGACCCACGTACGTTCAAATTCCGCTCGAACGATAAAGAGAGAGGCCAAACGGACCCACGTACGTTCCAATTACGCTCGAATGATAAAGAGAGAGGCCAAACGGACCCACGTACGTTCCAATTACGCTCGAATGATAAAGAGAGAGGCCAAACGGACCCACGTACGTTCAAATTCCGCTCGAATGATAAAGAGAGAGGCCAAACGGCCCCACATACTTTCAAATTACGCTCGAATTATAAAGAGAGAGGCCAAACGGACCCACGTACGTTCAAATTCCGCTCGAATGATAAAGAGAGAAGCCAAACGGACCCACGTACGTTCAAATTCCGCTCGAACGATAAAGAGAGAGGCCAAACGTACCCACGTACGTTCAAATTCCGCTCGAATGTAAAAGAGAGAGGCCAAACGGACCCACGTACGTTCAAATTCCGCTCGAATGATAAAGAGAGAGGCCAAAGGGACCCACGTACGTTCAAATTCCGCTCGAATGATAAAGAGAGAGGCCAAAGGGACCCACGTACGTTCAAATTCCGCTCGAATGATAAAGAGAGAGGCCAAACGGACCCACGTACGTTCAAATTCCGCTCGAACGATAAAGAGAGAGGCCAAACGGACCCACGTACGTTCAAATTGCGCTCGAACGATAAAGAGAGAGGCCAAACGGACCCACGTACGTTCCAATTACGCTCGAATGATAAAGAGAGAGGTCAAACGGACCTACGTACGTTCAAATTACGCTCGAACGATCAAGAGAGAGGCCAAATGGACCCACGTACTTTCAAACTCCGCTCGAATGATAAAGAGAGAGGCCAAACGGACCCTCGTACGTTTGAATTCTGCTCGAACGATAAAGAGAGAGGCCACACGGACCCACGTACGTTCAAATTACGCTCGAATGATAATGAGAGAGACCAATCGGACCCTCGTACGTTCAAATTCCGCTCGAACAATAAAGAGAGACGCCAAACGGACCCACGTACGTTCAAATTCCGCTCGAACGATAAAGAGAGAGGCCAAACGGACCCACGTACGTTCAAATTCCGCTCGAATGTTAAAGATAGAGGCCAAACGGACCCACGTACGTTCAAATTCCGCTCGAACGATAAAGAGAGAGGCCAAACGGACCCACGTACGTTCCAATTACGCTCGAATGATAAAGAGAGAGGCCAAACGGACCCACGTACGTTCCAATTACGCTCGAATGATAAAGAGAGAGGCCAAACGGACCCACGTACGTTCAAATTCCGCTCGAATGATAAAGAGAGAGGCCAAACGGCCCCACATACTTTCAAATTACGCTCGAATTATAAAGAGAGAGGCCAAACGGACCCACGTACGTTCAAATTCCGCTCGAATGATAAAGAGAGAAGCCAAACGGACCCACGTACGTTCAAATTCCGCTCGAACGATAAAGAGAGAGGCCAAACGTACCCACGTACGTTCAAATTCCGCTCGAATGTAAAAGAGAGAGGCCAAACGGACCCACGTACGTTCAAATTCCGCTCGAATGATAAAGAGAGAGGCCAAAGGGACCCACGTACGTTCAAATTCCGCTCGAATGATAAAGAGAGAGGCCAAAGGGACCCACGTACGTTCAAATTCCGCTCGAATGATAAAGAGAGAGGCCAAACGGACCCACGTACGTTCAAATTCCGCTCGAACGATAAAGAGAGAGGCCAAACGGACCCACGTACGTTCAAATTGCGCTCGAACGATAAAGAGAGAGGCCAAACGGACCCACGTACGTTCCAATTACGCTCGAATGATAAAGAGAGAGGTCAAACGGACCTACGTACGTTCAAATTACGCTCGAACGATCAAGAGAGAGGCCAAATGGACCCACGTACTTTCAAACTCCGCTCGAATGATAAAGAGAGAGGCCAAACGGACCCTCGTACGTTTGAATTCTGCTCGAACGATAAAGAGAGAGGCCACACGGACCCACGTACGTTCAAATTACGCTCGAATGATAATGAGAGAGACCAATCGGACCCTCGTACGTTCAAATTCCGCTCGAACAATAAAGAGAGACGCCAAACGGACCCACGTACGTTCAAATTCCGCTCGAACGATAAAGAGAGAGGCCAAACGGACCCATGAACTTTCAAATTCCGCTCGAACGATAAAGAGAGAGGCCAAACGGACCCATGAACGTACAAATTACGCTCGAACGATAAAGAGAGAGGCCAAACGGACCCACGTACGTTCAAATTGCGCTCGAACGATAAAGAGAGAGGCCAAACGGACGCATGAACGTTCAAATTGCGCTCGAACGATATAGAGAGAGGCCAAACGGACCCTCATACGTTCGAATTCCGCTCGATCGATAAAGAGAGAGGCCAAACGGACCCTCATACGTTCAAATTACGCTCGAACGATAAAGATAGAGGCCAAACGGACCCACGTACGTTCAAAATCCGCTCGAACGATAAAGAGAGAGGCCAAACGGACCCACGTACGTTCAAATTGCGCTCGAACGATAAAGAGAGAGGCCAAACGGACCCACGTACGTTCCAATTACGCTCGAATGATAAAGAGAGAGGTCAAACGGACCTACGTACGTTCAAATTACGCTCGAACGATCAAGAGAGAGGCCAAATGGACCCACGTACTTTCAAACTCCGCTCGAATGATAAAGAGAGAGGCCAAACGGACCCTCGTACGTTTGAATTCTGCTCGAACGATAAAGAGAGAGGCCACACGGACCCACGTACGTTCAAATTACGCTCGAATGATAATGAGAGAGACCAATCGGTCCCTCGTACGTTCAAATTCCGCTCGAACAATAAAGAGAGACGCCAAACGGACCCACGTACGTTCAAATTCCGCTCGAACGATAAAGAGAGAGGCCAAACGGACCCATGAACTTTCAAATTCCGCTCGAACGATAAAGAGAGAGGCCAAACGGACCCATGAACGTACAAATTACGCTCGAACGATAAAGAGAGAGGCCAAACGGACCCACGTACGTTCAAATTGCGCTCGAACGATAAAGAGAGAGGCCAAACGGACCCTCATACGTTCGAATTCCGCTCGATCGATAAAGAGAGAGGCCAAACGGACCCTCATACGTTCAAATTACGCTCGAACGATAAAGATAGAGGCCAAACGGACCCACGTACGTTCAAAATCCGCTCGAATAATAAAGAGAGAGGCCAAACGGACACACGTACGTTCAAATTCCGCTCGAATGATAAAGAGAGAGGCCAAACGGACCCACGTACGTTCCAATTACGCTCGAATGATAAAGAGAGAGGCCAAACGGACGCACGTACGTTCAAATTCCGCACGAATGATAAAGAGAGAGGCCAAACGGACTCACATACGTTCAAATTACGCTCGAATTATAAAGAGAGAGGCCAAACGGACCCACGTACGTTCAAATTCCGCTCGAATGATAAAGAGAGAAGCCAAACGGACCCACGTACGTTCAAATTCCGCTCGAATGATAAAGAGAGAGGCCAAACGGACCCACGTACGTTCAAATTACGCTCGAACGATAAAGAGAGAGGCCAAACGGACCCACGTACGTTCCAATTACGCTCGAATGATAAAGAGAGAGGCCAAACGGACGCACGTACGTTCAAATTCCGCTCGAATGATAAAGAGAGAGGCCAAACGGCCCCACATACTTTCAAATTACGCTCGAATTATAAAGAGAGAGGCCAAACGGACCCACGTACGTTCAAATTCCGCTCGAATGATAAAGAGAGAGGCCAAAGGGACCCACGTACGTTCAAATTCCGCTCGAATGATAAAGAGAGAGGCCAAACGGACCCACGTACGTTCAAATTCCGCTCGAATGTTAAAGATAGAGGCCAAACGGACCCACGTACTTTCAAATTCCGCTCGAACGATAAAGAGAGAGGCCAAACGGACCCACGTACGTTCCAATTACGCTCGAACGATAAAGAGAGAGGCCAAACGGACCCACGTACGTTCCAATTACGCTCGAATGATAAAGAGAGAGGCCAAACGGACCCACGTACGTTCAAATTACGCTCGAACGATAAAGAGAGATGCCAAACGGACCCACGTACGTTCCAATTACGCTCGAATGATAAAGAGAGAGGCCAAACGGACGCACGTACGTTCAAATTCCGCTCGAATGATAAAGAGAGGGGCCAAACGGACCCACATACGTTCAAATTACGCTCGAATTATAAAGAGAGAGGCCAAACGGACCCACGCACGTTCAAATTCCGCTCGAATGATAAAGAGAGAAGCCAAACGGACCCACGTACGTTCAAATTCCGCTCGAATGATAAAGAGACAGGCCAAACGGACCCACGTACGTTCAAATTACGCTCGAACGATAAAGACAGAGGCCAAACGGACCCATGAACGTCAAATTCCGCTCGAACGAAAAAGAGAGAGGGCGAACGGACCCACGTACGTTCAAATTCCGCTCGAACGATAAAGAGAGAGGCCAAACGGACCCACGTACGTTCAAATTACGCTCGAACGATAAAGAGAGAGGCCAAACGGACCCACGTGCGTTCCAATTACGCTCGAATGATAAAGAGAGATGCCAAACGGACCCACGTATGTTCAAATTCCGCTCGAATGATAAAGAGAGAGGCCAAACGGACCCACGTACGTTCAAATTCCGCTCGAACGATAAAGAGAGAAGCCAAACGGACCCACGTACGTTCAAATTACGCTCGAACGATAAAGAGAGAGGCCAAACGGTCCTATGAACGTTCAAATTAAGCTCGAACGATAAAGAGAGAGGCCAAACGGACTCACGTACGTTCAAATTACGCTCGAACGACAAAGAGAGAGGCCAAACGGTCCTATGAACGTTCAAATTAAGCTCGAACGATAAAGAGAGAGGTCAAACGGACCTACGTACGTTCAAATTACGCTCGAACGATGAAGAGAGAGGCCAAATGGACCCACGTACGTTCAAACTCCGCTCGAATGATAAAGAGAGAGGCCAAACAGACCCTCGTACGTTTGAATTCTGCTCGAACGATAAAGAGAGAGGCCACACGGACCCACATACGTTCAAATTCCGCTCGAACGATAAAGAGAGAAGCCAAACGGACCCACGAACGTTCAAATTACGCTCGATCAATAAAGAGAGAGGCCAAACGGACCCACGTACGTTCAAATTCCGCTCGAACGATAAAGAAAGAGGCCAAACGGACCCATGAACGTACAAATTACGCTCGAACGATAAAGAGAGAGGCCAAACGGACCCACGTACGTTCAAATTCCGCTCGAACGATAACGAGAGAGGCCAAACGGACCCATGAACGTTCAAATTGCGCTCGAACGATAAAGTGAGAGGCCCAACGGACACACGTACGTTAAAATTCCGCTCGAGCGATAAAGAGAGAGACCAAACGGACCCTCGTACGTTCAAATTCCGCTCGAACGATAAAGAGAGAGGCCAAACGGACGCATGAACGTTCAAATTGCGCTCGAACGATAAAGAGAGAGGCCAAACGGACCCTCATACGTTCGAATTACGCTCAATCGATAAAGAGAGAGGCCAAACGGACCCTCATACGTTCAAATTACGCTCGAACGATAAAGACAGAGGCCAACCGGACCCACGTACGTTCAAATTCCGCTCGAATAATAAAGAGAGAGGCCAAACGGACCCACGTACGTTCAAATTCCGCTCGAACGATAAAGAGAGAGGCCAAACGGACCCATGAACGTTCGAATTCCGCTCGAACGATAAAGAGAGAGGCCAAACGGACCCATGAACGTTGAAATTCCGCTCGAACTATAAAGACAGAGGCCAAACGGACCCACGAACGTCAAATTCCGCTCGAACGAAAAAGAGAGAGGCCAAACGGACCCATGAACGTTCGAATTCCGCTCGATCGATAAAGAGAGAGGCCAAACGGTCCCACGTACGTTCAAATTACGCTCGAACGATAAAGACAGAGGCCAAACGGACCCATGAACGTCAATTTCCGCTCGAACGAAAAAGAGAGAGTCCGAACGGACCCACGTACGTTCAAATTCCGCTCGAACGATAAAGAGAGAGGCCAAACGGACCCACGTACGTTCAAATTACGCTCGAACGATAAAGAGAGAGGCCAAACGGACCCACGTACGTTCCAGTTACACTCGAATGATAAAGAGAGAGTCCAAACGGACCCACGTACGTTCAAATTCCGCTCGAATGATAAAGAGAGAGGCCAAACGGACCCACGTACGTTCAAATTCCGCTCGAACGATAAAGAGAGAAGCCAAACGGACACACGTACGTTCAAATTACGTTCGAATGATAAAGAGAGAAGCCAAACGGACCCACGTACGTTCAAATTACGCTCGAACGATAACGAGAGAGGCCAAACGGTCCTATGAACGTTCAAATTAAGCTCGAACGATGAAGAGAGAGGCCAAACGGACTCACGTACGTTCAAATTACGCTCGAACGATAAAGAGAGAGGCCAAACGGTCCTATGAACGTTCAAATTAAGCTCGAACGATAAAGAGAGAGGTCAAACGGACCTACGTACGTTCAAATTACGCTCGAACGATCAAGAGAGAACCCAAATGGACCCACGTACGTTCAAACTCCGCTCGAATGATAAAGAGAGAGGCCAAACGGACCCTCGTACGTTTGAATTCTGCTCGAACGATAAAGAGAGAGGCCACACGGACCCACGTACGTTCAAATTACGCTCGAATGATAATGAGAGAGACCAATCGGACCCTCGTACGTTCAAATTCCGCTCGAACAATAAAGAGAGACGCCAAACGGACCCACGTACGTTCAAATTCCGCTCGAACGATAAAGAGAGAGGCCAAACGGACCCATGAACTTTCAAATTCCGCTCGAACGATAAAGAGAGAGGCCAAACGGACCCATGAACGTACAAATTACGCTCGAACGATAACGAGAGAGGCCAAACGGACCCACGTACGTTCAAATTGCGCTCGAACGATAAAGAGAGAGGCCAAACGGACGCATGAACGTTCAAATTGCGCTCGAACGATAAAGAGAGAGGCCAAACGGACCCTCATACGTTCGAATTCCGCTCGATCGATAAAGAGAGAAGCCAAACGGACCCTCATACGTTCAAATTACGCTCGAACGATAAAGATAGAGGCCAAACGGACCCACGTACGTTCAAATTCCGCTCGAATAATAAAGAGAGAGGCCAAACGGACACACGTACGTTCAAATTCCGCTCGAATGATAAAGAGAGAGGCCAAACGGACCCACGTACGTTCAAATTCCGCTCGAATGATAAAGAGAGAGGCCAAACGGACCCACGTACGTTCAAATTCCGCTCGAACGATAAAGGGAGAGGCCAAACGGACCCACGTACGTTCCAATTACGCTCGAATGATAAAGAGAGAGGCCAAACGGACCCACGTACGATCAAATTACGCTCGAACGATAAAGAGAGATGCCAAACGGACCCACGTACGTTCCAATTACGCTCGAATGATAAAGAGAGAGGCCAAACGGACGCACGTACGTTCAAATTCCGCTCGATTGATAAAGAGAGAGGCCAAACGGACCCACATACGTTCAAATTACGCTCGAATTATAAAGAGAGAGGCCAAACGGACCCACGCACGTTCAAATTCCGCTCGAATGATAAAGAGAGAAACCAAACGGACCCACGTACGTTCAAATTCCGCTCGAATGATAAAGAGAGAGGCCAAACGGACCCACGTACGTTCAAATTACGCTCGAACGATAAAGACAGAGGCCAAACGGACCCATGAACGTCAAATTCCGCTCGAACGAAAAAGAAAGAGGGCGAACGGACCCACGTACGTTCAAATTCCGCTCGAACGATAAAGAGAGAGGCCAAACGGACCCACGTACGTTCAAATTACGCTCGAACGATAAAGAGAGAGGCCAAACGGACCCACGTACGTTCCAATTACGCTCGAATGATAAAGAGAGATGCCAAACGGACGCACGTACGTTCAAATTCCGCTCGAATGATAAAGAGAGAGGCCAAACGGACCCACGTACGTTCAAATTCCGCTCGAACGATAAAGAGAGAAGCCAAACGGACCCACGTACGTTCAAAACGTTCGAATGATAAAGAGAGAAGCCAAACGGTCCTATGAACGTTCAAATTAAGCTCGAACGATAAAGAGAGAGGCCAAACGGACTCACGTACGTTCAAATTACGCTCGAACGATAAAGAGAGAGGTCAAACGGTCCTATGAACGTTCAAATTAAGCTCGAACGTTAAAGAGAGAGGTCAAACGGACCTACGTACGTTCAAATTACGCTCGAACGATGAAGAGAGAGGCCAAATGGACCCACGTACGTTCAAACTCCGCTCGAATGATAAAGAGAGAGGCCAAACAGACCCTCGTACGTTTGAATTCTGCTCGAACGATAATGAGAGAGGCCACACGGACCCACGTACGTTCAAATTACGCTCGAATGATAATGAGAGAGACCAATCGGACCCACGTACGTTCAAATTCCGCTCGAACGATAAAGAGAGAAGCCAAACGGACCCACGTACGTTCAAATTCCGCTCGATCAATAAAGAGAGAGGCCAAACGGACCCACGTACGTTCAAATTCCGCTCGAACGATAAAGAGAGAGGCCAAACGGACCCATGAACATTCAAATTCCACTCTAACGATAAAGAGACAGGCCAAACGGACCCATGAACGTACAAATTACGCTCGAACGATAAAGAGAGAGGCCAAACGGACCCACGTACGTTCAAATTCCGCTCGAACGATAAAGGGATAGGTCAAACGGACGCATGAACGTTCAAATTGCGCTCGAACGATAAAGAGAGAGGCCAAACGGACCCTCATACGTTCGAATTCCGCTCGATCGATAAAGAGAGAGGCCAAACGGACCCTCATACGTTCAAATTACGCTCGAACGATAAAGATAGAGGCCAAACGGACCCATGTACGTTCAAACTCCGCTCGAATGATAAAAAGAGAAGCCAAACGGACCCACGTACGTTCAAATTACGCTCGAACGATAAAGAGAGAGGCCAAAGGACCCACGTACGTTCAAATTACGCTCGAATGATAAAGAGAGAAGCCAAACGGACCCACGAACGTTAAAATTACGCTCGAACGATAAAGAGAGAGGCCAAACGGACTCACTTACGTTCAAATTACGCTCGAACGATAAAGAGAGAGGCCAAACGGTCCTATGAACGTTCAAATTCAGCTCGAACGATAAAGAGAGAGGACAAACGGACCCACGTACGTTCAAATTACGCTCGAACGATAAAGACAGAGGCCAAACGGACCCACGTACGTTCAAATTCCGCTCGAACGATAAAGAGAGAAGCCAAACGGACCCACGTACGTTCAAATTCCGCTCGAATGATAAAGAGAGAGGCCAAACGGACCCACGTACGTTCAAATTCCGCTCGAACGATAAAGAGAGAAGCCAAACGGACCCACGTACGTTCAAATTACGTTCGAATGATAAAGAGAGAAGCCAAACGGACCCACGTACGTTCAAATTACGCTCGAACGATAACGAGAGAGGCCAAACGGTCCTATGAACGTTCAAATTAAGCTCGAACGATGAAGAGAGAGGCCAAACGGACTCACGTACGTTCAAATTACGCTCGAACGATAAAGAGAGAGGCCAAACGGTCCTATGAACGTTCCAATTAAGCTCGAACGATAAAGAGAGAGGTCAAACGGACCTACGTACGTTCAAATTACGCTCGAACGATCAAGAGAGAACCCAAATGGACCCACGTACGTTCAAACTCCGCTCGAATGATAAAGAGAGAGGCCAAACGGACGCTCGTACGTTTGAATTCTGCTCGAACGATAAAGAGAGAGGCCACACGGACCCACGTACGTTCAAATTACGCTCGAATGATAATGAGAGAGACCAATCGGACCCTCGTACGTTCAAATTCCGCTCGAACAATAAAGAGAGACGCCAAACGGACCCACGTACGTTCAAATTCCGCTCGAACGATAAAGAGAGAGGCCAAACGGACCCATGAACTTTCAAATTCCGCTCGAACGATAAAGAGAGAGGCCAAACGGACCCATGAACGTACAAATTACGCTCGAACGATAAAGAGAGAGGCCAAACGGACCCACGTACGTTCAAATTGCGCTCGAACGATAAAGAGAGAGGCCAAACGGACGCATGAACGTTCAAATTGCGCTCGAACGATAAAGAGAGAGGCCAAACGGACCCACGTATGTTCAAATTCCGCTCGAATGATAAAGAGAGAGGCCAAACGGACCCACGTACGTTCAAATTCCGCTCGAACGATAAAGAGAGAGGCCAAACGGACCCACGTACGTTCCAATTACGCTCGAATGATAAAGAGAGAGGCCAAACGGACCCACGTACGTTCAAATTACGCTCGAACGATAAAGAGAGATGCCAAACGGACCCACGTACGTTCCAATTACGCTCGAATGATAAAGAGAGAGGCCAAACGGACGCACGTACGTTCAAATTCCGCTCGATTGATAAAGAGAGAGGCCAAACGGACCCACATACGTTCAAATTACGCTCGAATTATAAAGAGAGAGGCCAAACGGACCCACGCACGTTCAAATTCCGCTCGAATGATAAAGAGAGAAGCCAAACGGACCCACGTACGTTCAAATTCCGCTCGAATGATAAAGAGAGAGGCCAAACGGACCCACGTACGTTCAAATTACGCTCGAACGATAAAGACAGAGGCCAAACGGACCCATGAACGTCAAATTCCGCTCGAACGAAAAAGAAAGAGGGCGAACGGACCCACGTACGTTCAAATTCCGCTCGAACGATAAAGAGAGAGGCCAAACGGACCCACGTACGTTCAAATTACGCTCGAACGATAAAGAGAGAGGCCAAACGGACCCACGTACGTTCCAATTACGCTCGAATGATAAAGAGAGATGCCAAACGGACGCACGTACGTTCAAATTCCGCTCGAATGATAAAGAGAGAGGCCAAACGGACCCACGTACGTTCAAATTCCGCTCGAACGATAAAGAGAGAAGCCAAACGGACCCACGTACGTTCAAAACGTTCGAATGATAAAGAGAGAAGCCAAACGGTCCTATGAACGTTCAAATTAAGCTCGAACGATAAAGAGAGAGGCCAAACGGACTCACGTACGTTCAAATTACGCTCGAACGATAAAGAGAGAGGTCAAACGGTCCTATGAACGTTCAAATTAAGCTCGAACGTTAAAGAGAGAGGTCAAACGGACCTACGTACGTTCAAATTACGCTCGAACGATGAAGAGAGAGGCCAAATGGACCCACGTACGTTCAAACTCCGCTCGAATGATAAAGAGAGAGGCCAAACAGACCCTCGTACGTTTGAATTCTGCTCGAACGATAATGAGAGAGGCCACACGGACCCACGTACGTTCAAATTACGCTCGAATGATAATGAGAGAGACCAATCGGACCCACGTACGTTCAAATTCCGCTCGAACGATAAAGAGAGAAGCCAAACGGACCCACGTACGTTCAAATTCCGCTCGATCAATAAAGAGAGAGGCCAAACGGACCCACGTACGTTCAAATTCCGCTCGAACGATAAAGAGAGAGGCCAAACGGACCCATGAACATTCAAATTCCACTCTAACGATAAAGAGACAGGCCAAACGGACCCACGTACGTTCAAATTCCGCTCGAACGATAAAGGGATAGGTCAAACGGACGCATGAACGTTCAAATTGCGCTCGAACGATAAAGAGAGAGGCCAAACGGACCCTCATACGTTCGAATTCCGCTCGATCGATAAAGAGAGAGGCCAAACGGACCCTCATACGTTCAAATTACGCTCGAACGATAAAGATAGAGGCCAAACGGACCCATGTACGTTCAAACTCCGCTCGAATGATAAAAAGAGAAGCCAAACGGACCCACGAACGTTAAAATTACGCTCGAACGATAAAGAGAGAGGCCAAACGGACTCACTTACGTTCAAATTACGCTCGAACGATAAAGAGAGAGGCCAAACGGTCCTATGAACGTTCAAATTCAGCTCGAACGATAAAGAGAGAGGACAAACGGACCCACGTACGTTCAAATTACGCTCGAACGATAAAGACAGAGGCCAAACGGACCCACGTACGTTCAAATTCCGCTCGAACGATAAAGAGAGAAGCCAAACGGACCCACGTACGTTCAAATTCCGCTCGAATGATAAAGAGAGAGGCCAAACGGACCCACGTACGTTCAAATTCCGCTCGAACGATAAAGAGAGAAGCCAAACGGACCCACGTACGTTCAAATTACGTTCGAATGATAAAGAGAGAAGCCAAACGGACCCACGTACGTTCAAATTACGCTCGAACGATAACGAGAGAGGCCAAACGGTCCTATGAACGTTCAAATTAAGCTCGAACGATGAAGAGAGAGGCCAAACGGACTCACGTACGTTCAAATTACGCTCGAACGATAAAGAGAGAGGCCAAACGGTCCTATGAACGTTCAAATTAAGCTCGAACGATAAAGAGAGAGGTCAAACGGACCTACGTACGTTCAAATTACGCTCGAACGATCAAGAGAGAACCCAAATGGACCCACGTACGTTCAAACTCCGCTCGAATGATAAAGAGAGAGGCCAAACGGACGCTCGTACGTTTGAATTCTGCTCGAACGATAAAGAGAGAGGCCACACGGACCCACGTACGTTCAAATTACGCTCGAATGATAATGAGAGAGACCAATCGGACCCTCGTACGTTCAAATTCCGCTCGAACAATAAAGAGAGACGCCAAACGGACCCACGTACGTTCAAATTCCGCTCGAACGATAAAGAGAGAGGCCAAACGGACCCATGAACTTTCAAATTCCGCTCGAACGATAAAGAGAGAGGCCAAACGGACCCATGAACGTACAAATTACGCTCGAACGATAAAGAGAGAGGCCAAACGGACCCACGTACGTTCAAATTGCGCTCGAACGATAAAGAGAGAGGCCAAACGGACGCATGAACGTTCAAATTGCGCTCGAACGATAAAGAGAGAGGCCAAACGGACCCACGTATGTTCAAATTCCGCTCGAATGATAAAGAGAGAGGCCAAACGGACCCACGTACGTTCAAATTCCGCTCGAACGATAAAGAGAGAGGCCAAACGGACCCACGTACGTTCCAATTACGCTCGAATGATAAAGAGAGAGGCCAAACGGACCCACGTACGTTCAAATTACGCTCGAACGATAAAGAGAGATGCCAAACGGACCCACGTACGTTCCAATTACGCTCGAATGATAAAGAGAGAGGCCAAACGGACGCACGTACGTTCAAATTCCGCTCGAATGATAAAGAGAGAGGCCAAACGGACCCACATACGTTCAAATTACGCTCGAATTATAAAGAGAGAGGCCAAACGGACCCACGCACGTTCAAATTCCGCTCGAATGATAAAGAGAGAAGCCAAACGGACCCACGTACGTTCAAATTCCGCTCGAATGATAAAGAGAGAGGCCAAACGGACCCACGTACGTTCAAATTACGCTCGAACGATAAAGACAGAGGCCAAACGGACCCATGAACGTCAAATTCCGCTCGAACGAAAAAGAGAGAGGGCGAACGGACCCACGTACGTTCAAATTCCGCTCGAACGATAAAGAGAGAGGCCAAACGGACCCACGTACGTTCAAATTACGCTCGAACGATAAAGAGGGAGGCCAAACGGACCCACGTACGTTCCAATTACGCTCGAATGATAAAGAGAGATGCCAAACGGACGCACGTACGTTCAAATTCCGCTCGAATGATAAAGAGAGAGGCGAAACGGACCCACGTACGTTCAAATTCCGCTCGAACGATAAAGAGAGAAGCCAAACGGACCCACGTACGTTCAAATTACGTTCGAATGATAAAGAGAGAAGCCAAACGGTCCTATGAACGTTCAAATTAAGCTCGAACGATAAAGAGAGAGGCCAAACGGACTCACGTACGTTCAAATTACGCTCGAACGATAAAGAGAGAGGCCAAACGGTCCTATGAACGTTCAAATTTAGCTCGAACGATAAAGAGAGAGCTCAAACGGACCTACGTACGTTCAAATTACGCTCGAACGATGAAGAGAGAGGCCAAATGGACCCACGTACGTTCAAACTCCGCTCGAATGATAAAGAGAGAGGCCAAACAGACCCTCGTACGTTTGAATTCTGCTCGAACGATAAAGAGAGAGGCCACACGGACCCACGTACGTTCAAATTACGCTCGAATGATAATGAGAGAGACCAATCGGACCCACGTACGTTCAAATTCCGCTCGAACGATAAAGAGAGAAGCCAAACGGACCCACGTACGTTCAAATTCCGCTCGATCAATAAAGAGAGAGGCCAAACGGACCCACGGACGTTCAAATTCCGCTCGAACGATAAAGAGAGAGGCCAAACGGACCCATGAACATTCAAATTCCACTCGAACGATAAAGAGAGAGGCCAAACGGACCCATGAACGTACAAATTACGCTCGAACGATAAAGAGAGAGGCCAAACGGACCCACGTACGTTCAAATTCCGCTCGAACGATAAAGGGAGAGGTCAAACGGACGCATGAACGTTCAAATTGCGCTCGAACGATAAAGAGAGAGGCCAAACGGACCCTCATACGTTCGAATTCCGCTCGATCGATAAAGAGAGAGGCCAAACGGACCCTCATACGTTCAAATTACGCTCGAACGATAAAGATAGAGGCCAAACGGACCCACGTACGTTCAAACTCCGCTCGAATGATAAAAAGAGAAGCCAAACGGACCCACGTACGTTCAAATTACGCTCGAACGATAAAGAGAGAGGCCAAAGGACCCACGTGCTTTCAAATTACGCTCGAATGATAAAGAGAGAAGCCAAACGGACCCACGTACGTTAAAATTACGCTCGAACGATAAAGAGAGAGGCCAAACGGACTCACTTACGTTCAAATTACGCTCGAACGATAAAGAGAGAGGCCAAACGGTCCTATGAACGTTCAAATTCAGCTCGAACGATAAAGAGAGAGGACAAACGGACCCACGTACGTTCAAATTACGCTCGAACGATAAAGACAGAGGCCAAACGGACCCACGTACGTTCAAACTCCGCTCGAATGATAAAGAGAGAGGCCAAACGGACACACGTACGTTCAAATTACGCTCGAATGATAAAGAGAGAGACCAATCGGACCCACATACGTTCAAATTCCGCTCGAACGATAAAGAGAGTAGCCAAACGGACCCACGTACGTTCAAATTACGCTCGAACAATAAAGAGAGAGGCCAAACGGACCCATGAACGTTCAAATTCCGCTCGAACGATAAAGAAAGAGGCCAAACGGACCCATGAACGTACAAATTACGCTCGAACGATAAAGAGAGAGGCCAAACGGACCCACGTACGTTCAAATTCCGCTCGAACGATAAAGAGAGAGGCCAAACGGACCCATGAATGTTCAAATTGCGCTCGAACGATAAAGTGAGAGGCCCAACGGACACACGTACGTTCAAATTCCGCTCGAACGATAAAGAGAGAGGCCAAACGGACGCATGAACGTTCAAATTGCGCTCGAACGATAAAGAGAGAGGCCAAACGGACCCTCATACGTTCGAATTCCGCTCGATCGATAAAGAGAGAGGCCAAACGGACCCTCATACGTTCAAATTACGCTCGAACGATAAAGACAGAGGCCAAACGGACCCACGTACGTTCAAATTCCGCTCGAATAATAAAGAGAGAGGCCAAACGGACCCACGTACGTTCAAATTCCACTCGAACGATAAAGAGAGAGGCCAAACGGACCCATGAACGTTGAAATTCCGCTCGAACTATAAAGACAGAAGCCAAACGGACCCACGAACGTCAAATTCCGCTCGAACGAAAAAGAGAGAGGCCAAACGGACCCATGAACGTTCAAATTCCGCTCGATCGATAAAGAGAGAGGCCAAACGGTCCCACGTACGTTCAAATTACGCTCGAACGATAAAGACAGAGGCCAAACGGGCCCATGAACGTCAATTTCCGCTCGAACGAAAAAGAGAGAGTCCGAACGAACCCACGTACGTTCAAATTCCGCTCGAACGATAAAGAGAGAGGCCAAACGGACCCACATACGTTCAAATTACGCTCGAACGATAAAGAGAGAGGCCAAACGGACCCACGTACGTTCCAATTACGCTCGAATGATAAAGAGAGAGGCCAAACGGACCCACGTACGTTCAAATTCCGCTCGAATGATAAAGAGAGAGGCCAAACGGACCCACCTACGTTCAAATTCCGCTCGAACGTTAAAGAGAGAAGCCAAACGGACCCACGTACGTACAAATTACGTTCGAATGATAAAGAGAGAAGCCAAACGGACCCTCGTACGTTCAAATTACGCTCGAACGATAACGAGAGAGGCCAAACGGTCCTATGAACGTTCAAATTCCGCTCGAACGATGAAGAGAGAGGCCAAACGGACTCACGTACGTTCAAATTACGCTCGACCGATAAAGAGAGAGGCCAAACGGTCCTATGAACGTTCAAATTAAGCTCGAACGATAAAGAGAGAGGTCAAACGGACCTACGTACGTTCAAATTACGCTCGAACGATCAAGAGAGAGGCCAAATGGACCCACGTACGTTCAAACTCCGCTCGAATGATAAAGAGAGAGGCCAAACGGACCCTCGTACGTTTGAATTCTGCTCGAACGATAAAGAGAGAGGCCACACGGACCCACGTACTTTCAAATTACGCTCGAATGATAATGAGAGAGACCAATCGGACCCTCGTACGTTCAAATTCCGCTCGAACAATAAAGAGAGACGCCAAACGGACCCACGTACGTTCAAATTCCGCTCGAACGATAAAGAGAGAGGCCAAACGGACCCATGAACTTTCAAATTCCGCTCGAACGATAAAGAGAGAGGCCAAACGGACCCATGAACGTACAAATTACGCTCGAATGATAGAGAGAGAGGCCAAACGGACCCACGTACGTTCAAATTGCGCTCGAACGATAAAGAGAGAGGCCAAACGGACGCATGAACGTTCAAATTGCGCTCGAACGATAAAGAGAGAGGCCAAACGGACCCTCATACGTTCGAATTCCGCTCGATCGATAAAGAGAGAGGCCAAACGGACCCTCATACGTTCAAATTACGCTCGAACGATAAAGATAGAGGCCAAACGGACCCACGTACGTTCAAATTCCACTCGAATAATAAAGAGAGAGGCCAAACGGACACACGTACGTTCAAATTACGCTCGAACGATAAAGAGAGAGGCCAAACGGACCCATGTACGTTCCAATTACTCTCGAATGATAAAGAGAGAGGCCAAACGGACCCACGTACGTTCAAATTCCGCTCGAATAATAAAGAGAGAGGCCAAACGGACCCACGTACGTTCAAATTCCGCTCGAACGATAAAGAGAGAGGCCAAACAGACCCATGAACGTACAAATTACGCTCGAACGATAAAGAGAGAGGCCAAACGGACCCACGTACGTTCAAATTCCGCTAGAACGATAAAGAGAGAGGCCAAATGGACCCATTAACGTTCAAATTGCGCACGAACGATAAAGAGAGAAGCCGATCGGACCCAAGTACGTTGAAATTCCGCTCGAACTATAAAGACAGAGGCCAAACGGACCCACGAACGTCAAATTCCGCTCGAACGAAAAAGAGAGAGGCCAAACGGACCCATGAACGTTCGAATTCCGCTCGAACGATAAAGACAGAGGCCAAACGGACCCATGAACGTCAAATTCCGCTCGAACGAAAAAGAGAGAGGCCGAACGGACCCACGTACGTTCAAATTCCGCTCGAACGATAAAGAGAGAGGCCAAACGGACCCACGTACGTTCAAATTACGCTCGAACGATAAAGAGAGAGGCCAAACGGACCCATGTACGTTCCAATTACTCTCGAATGATAAAGAGAGAGGCCAAACGGACCCACGTACGTTCAAATTACGCTCGAATTATAAAGAGAGAGGCCAAACGGACCCACGTACGTTCAAATTCCGCTCGAATGATAAAGAGAGAAGCCAAACGGACCCACGTACGTTCAAATTCCGCTCGAACGATAAAGAGAGAGGCCAAACGGACCCACGTACGTTCAAATTACGCTCGAACGATAAAGAGAGAGGCCAAACGGACCCACGTACGTTCCAATTACGCTCGAATGATAAAGAGAGAGGCCAAACGGACGCACGTACGTTCAAATTCCGCTCGAATGATAAAGAGAGAGGCCAAACGGCCCCACATACTTTCAAATTACGCTCGAATTATAAAGAGAGAGGCCAAAGGGACCCACGTACGTTCAAATTCCGCTCGAATGATAAAGAGAGAAGCCAAACGGACCCACGTACGTTCAAATTCCGCTGGAATGATAAAGAGAGAAGCCAAACGGACCCACGTACGTTCAAATTCCGCTCGAATGATAAAGAGAGAGGCCAAACGGACTCACGTACGTTCAAATTACGCTCGAACGATAAAGACAGAGGCCAAACGGGCCCATGAACGTCAAATTCCGCTCGAACGAAAAAGAGAGATGCCGAACGGGCCCACGTACGTTCAAATTCCGCTCGAACGATAAAGAGAGAGGCCAAACGGACCCACGTACGTTCCAATTACGCTCGAATGATAAAGAGAGAGGCCAAACGGACCCACGTACGTTCAAATTCCGCTCGAATGATAAAGAGAGAGGCCAAACGGACCCACGTACGTTCAAATTCCGCTCGAACGATAAAGAGAGAAGCCAAACGGACCCACGTACGTTCAAATTACGTTCGAATGATAAAGAGAGAAGCCAAACGGACCCACGTACGTTCAAATTACGCTCGAACGATAAAGAGAGAGGCCAAACGGACCCACATACGTTCAAATTACGCTCGAATTATAAAGAGAGAGGCCAAACGGACCCACGTACGTTCAAATTCCGCTCGAATGATAAAGAGAGAAGCCAAACGGACCCACGTACGTTCAAATTCCGCTCGAATGATAAAGAGAGAGGCCAAACGGACCCACGTACGTTCAAATTACGCTCGAACGATAAAGACAGAGGCCAAACGGACCCATGAACGTCAAATTCCGCTCGAACGAAAAAGAGAGAGGCCGAACGGACCCACGTACGTTCAAATTCCGCTCGAACGATAAAGAGAGAGGCCAAACGGACCCACGTACGTTCAAATTACGCTCGAACGATAAAGAGAGAGGCCAAACGGACCCACGTACGTTCCAATTACGCTCGAATGATAAAGAGAGATGCCAAACGGACGTACGTACGTTCAAATTCCGCTCGAATGATAAAGAGAGAGGCCAAACGGACCCACGTACGTTCAAATTCCGCTCGAACGATAAAGAGAGAGGCCAAACGGACCCACGTACGTTCCAATTACGCTCGAATTATAAAGAGAGAGGCCAAACGGACCCACGTACGTTCAAATTACGCTCGAACGATAAAGAGAGAGGCCAAACGGACCCACGTACGTTCCAATTACGCTCGAATGATAAAGAGAGAGGCCAAACGGACGCACGTACGTTCAAATTCCGCTCGAATGATAAAGAGAGAGGCCAAACGGACCCACATACGTTCAAATTACGCTCGAATTATAAAGAGAGAGGCCAAACTGACCCACGTACGTTCAAATTCCGCTCGAATGATAAAGAGAGAAGCCAAACGGACCCACGTACGTTCAAATTCCGCTCGAATGATAAAGAGAGAGGTCAAACGGACTCACGTACGTTCAAATTACGCTCGAACGATAAAGACAGAGGCCAAACGGACCCATGAACGTCAAATTCCGCTCGAACGAAAAAGAGAGAGGCCGAACGGACCCATGAACGTTCGAATTCCGCTCGAACAATAAAGACAGAGGCCAAACGGACCCATGAACGTCAAATTGCGCTCGAACGAAAAAGAGAGAGGCCGAACGGACCCACGTACGTTCAAATTCCGCTCGAACGATAAAGAGAGAGGCCAAACGGACCCACGTACGTTCAAATTACGCTCGAACGATAAAGAGAGAGGCCAAACGGACCCATGTACGTTCCAATTACTCTCGAATGATAAAGAGAGAGGCCAAACGGACCCACGTACGTTCAAATTACGCTCGAATTATAAAGAGAGAGGCCAAACGGACCCACGTACGTTCAAATTCCGCTCGAATGATAAAGAGAGAAGCCAAACGGACCCACGTACGTTCAAATTCAGCTCGAACGATAAAGAGAGAGGCCAAACGGACCCACGTACGTTCAAATTACGCTCGAACGATAAAGAGAGAGGCCAAACGGACCCACGTACGTTCCAATTACGCTCGAATGATAAAGAGAGAGGCCAAACGGACGCACGTACGTTCAAATTCCGCTCGAATGATAAAGAGAGAGGCCAAACGGCCCCACATACTTTCAAATTACGCTCGAATTATAAAGAGAGAGGCCAAAGGGACCCACGTACGTTCAAATTCCGCTCGAATGATAAAGAGAGAAGCCAAACGGACCCACGTACGTTCAAATTCCGCTCGAATGATAAAGAGAGAGGCCAAACGGACCCACGTACGTTCAAATTGCGCTCGAACGATAAAGAAAGAGGCCAAACGGACGCATGTACGTTCAAATTGCGCTCGAACGATAAAGAGAGAGGCCAAACGGACCCTCATACGTTCGAATTCCGCTCGATCGATAAAGAGAGAGGCCAATCGGACCCTCATACGTTCAAATTACGCTCGAACGATAAAGAGAGAGGCCAAACGGACCCACGTACGTTCAAATTCCGCTCGAACGATAAAGAGAGAGGCCAAACGGACCCACGTACGTTCCAATTACGCTCGAATGATAAAGAGAGAGGCCAAACGGACCCACGTACGTTCAAATTACGCTCGAACGATAAAGAGAGAGGCCAAACGGACCCACGTACGTTCCAATTACGCTCGAATGATAAAGAGAGAGGCCAAACGGACGTACGTACGTTCAAATTCCGCTCGAATGATAAAGAGAGAGGCCAAACGGACCCACGTACGTTCAAATTCCGCTCGAACGATAAAGATAGAGGCCAAACGGACCCACGTACGTTCCAATTACGCTCGAATGATAAAGAGAGAGGCCAAACGGACCCACGTACGTTCAAATTACGCTCGAACGATAAAGAGAGAGGCCAAACGGACCCACGTACGTTCCAATTACGCTCGAATGATAAAGAGAGAGGCCAAACGGACGCACGTACGTTCAAATTCCGCTCGAATGATAAAGAGAGAGGCCAAACGGACCCACATACGTTCAAATTACGCTCGAATTATAAAGAGAGAGGCCAAACGGACCCACGTACGTTCAAATTCCGCTCGAATGATAAAGAGAGAAGCCAAACGGACCCACGTACGTTCAAATTACGCTCGAATGATAAAGAGAGAGGCCAAACGGACTCACGTACGTTCAAATTACGCTCGAACGATAAAGAGAGAGGCCAAACGGACCCACATACGTTCAAATTACGCTCGAATTATAAAGAGAGAGGCCAAACGGACCCACGTACGTTCAAATTCCGCTCGAATGATAAAGAGAGAAGCCAAACGGACCCACGTACGTTCAAATTCCGCTCGAATGATAAAGAGAGAGGCCAAACGGACCCACGTACGTTCAAATTACGCTCGAACGATAAAGACAGAGGCCAAACGGACCCATGAACGTCAAATTCCGCTCGAACGAAAAAGAGAGAGGCCGAACGGACCCACGTACGTTCAAATTCCGCT
Organism: Octopus bimaculoides; assembly: GCF_046866305.1. Classification (NCBI taxonomy): domain Eukaryota; kingdom Metazoa; phylum Mollusca; class Cephalopoda; order Octopoda; family Octopodidae; genus Octopus; species Octopus bimaculoides. The sequence continues at coordinate 20,217,338 of NC_142955.1, read as the reverse complement.
CGAACGATAAAGAGAGAGGCCAAACGGACCCACGTACGTTCAAATTACGCTCGAACGATAAAGAGAGAGGCCAAACGGACCCACGTACGTTCCAATTACGCTCGAATGATAAAGAGAGATGCCAAACGGACGTACGTACGTTCAAATTCCGCTCGAATGATAAAGAGAGAGGCCAAACGGACCCACGTACGTTCAAATTCCGCTCGAACGATAAAGAGAGAGGCCAAACGGACCCACGTACGTTCCAATTACGCTCGAATTATAAAGAGAGAGGCCAAACGGACCCACGTACGTTCAAATTACGCTCGAACGATAAAGAGAGAGGCCAAACGGACCCACGTACGTTCCAATTACGCTCGAATGATAAAGAGAGAGGCCAAACGGACGCACGTACGTTCAAATTCCGCTCGAATGATAAAGAGAGAGGCCAAACGGACCCACATACGTTCAAATTACGCTCGAATTATAAAGAGAGAGGCCAAACTGACCCACGTACGTTCAAATTCCGCTCGAATGATAAAGAGAGAAGCCAAACGGACCCACGTACGTTCAAATTCCGCTCGAATGATAAAGAGAGAGGTCAAACGGACTCACGTACGTTCAAATTACGCTCGAACGATAAAGACAGAGGCCAAACGGACCCATGAACGTCAAATTCCGCTCGAACGAAAAAGAGAGAGGCCGAACGGACCCATGAACGTTCGAATTCCGCTCGAACAATAAAGACAGAGGCCAAACGGACCCATGAACGTCAAATTGCGCTCGAACGAAAAAGAGAGAGGCCGAACGGACCCACGTACGTTCAAATTCCGCTCGAACGATAAAGAGAGAGGCCAAACGGACCCACGTACGTTCAAATTACGCTCGAACGATAAAGAGAGAGGCCAAACGGACCCATGTACGTTCCAATTACTCTCGAATGATAAAGAGAGAGGCCAAACGGACCCACGTACGTTCAAATTACGCTCGAATTATAAAGAGAGAGGCCAAACGGACCCACGTACGTTCAAATTCCGCTCGAATGATAAAGAGAGAAGCCAAACGGACCCACGTACGTTCAAATTCAGCTCGAACGATAAAGAGAGAGGCCAAACGGACCCACGTACGTTCAAATTACGCTCGAACGATAAAGAGAGAGGCCAAACGGACCCACGTACGTTCCAATTACGCTCGAATGATAAAGAGAGAGGCCAAACGGACGCACGTACGTTCAAATTCCGCTCGAATGATAAAGAGAGAGGCCAAACGGCCCCACATACTTTCAAATTACGCTCGAATTATAAAGAGAGAGGCCAAAGGGACCCACGTACGTTCAAATTCCGCTCGAATGATAAAGAGAGAAGCCAAACGGACCCACGTACGTTCAAATTCCGCTCGAATGATAAAGAGAGAGGCCAAACGGACCCACGTACGTTCAAATTGCGCTCGAACGATAAAGAAAGAGGCCAAACGGACGCATGTACGTTCAAATTGCGCTCGAACGATAAAGAGAGAGGCCAAACGGACCCTCATACGTTCGAATTCCGCTCGATCGATAAAGAGAGAGGCCAATCGGACCCTCATACGTTCAAATTACGCTCGAACGATAAAGAGAGAGGCCAAACGGACCCACGTACGTTCAAATTCCGCTCGAACGATAAAGAGAGAGGCCAAACGGACCCACGTACGTTCCAATTACGCTCGAATGATAAAGAGAGAGGCCAAACGGACCCACGTACGTTCAAATTACGCTCGAACGATAAAGAGAGAGGCCAAACGGACCCACGTACGTTCCAATTACGCTCGAATGATAAAGAGAGAGGCCAAACGGACGTACGTACGTTCAAATTCCGCTCGAATGATAAAGAGAGAGGCCAAACGGACCCACGTACGTTCAAATTCCGCTCGAACGATAAAGATAGAGGCCAAACGGACCCACGTACGTTCCAATTACGCTCGAATGATAAAGAGAGAGGCCAAACGGACCCACGTACGTTCAAATTACGCTCGAACGATAAAGAGAGAGGCCAAACGGACCCACGTACGTTCCAATTACGCTCGAATGATAAAGAGAGAGGCCAAACGGACGCACGTACGTTCAAATTCCGCTCGAATGATAAAGAGGGAGGCCAAACGGACCCACATACGTTCAAATTACGCTCGAATTATAAAGAGAGAGGCCAAACGGACCCACGTACGTTCAAATTCCGCTCGAATGATAAAGAGAGAAGCCAAACGGACCCACGTACGTTCAAATTACGCTCGAATGATAAAGAGAGAGGCCAAACGGACTCACGTACGTTCAAATTACGCTCGAACGATAAAGAGAGAGGCCAAACGGACCCACATACGTTCAAATTACGCTCGAATTATAAAGATAGAGGCCAAACGGACCCACGTACGTTCCAATTACGCTCGAATGATAAAGAGAGAGGCCAAACGGACGTACGTACGTTCAAATTCCGCTCGAATGATAAAGAGAGAGGCCAAACGGACCCACGTACGTTCAAATTCCGCTCGAACGATAAAGAGAGAGGCCAACCGGACCCACGTACGTTCCAATTACGCTCGAATGATAAAGAGAGAGGCCAAACGGACCCACGTACGTTCAAATTACGCTCGAACGATAAAGAGAGAGGCCAAACGGACCCACGTACGTTCCAATTACGCTCGAATGATAAAGAGAGAGGCCAAACGGACGCACGTACGTTCAAATTCCGCTCGAATGATAAAGAGAGAGGCCAAACGGACCCACATACGTTCAAATTACGCTCGAATTATAAAGAGAGAGGCCAAACGGACCCACGTACGTTCAAATTCCGCTCGAATGATAAAGAGAGAAGCCAAACGGACCCACCTACGTTCAAATTCCGCTCGAATGATAAAGAGAGAGGTCAAACGGACTCACGTACGTTCAAATTACGCTCGAACGATAAAGACAGAGGCCAAACGGACCCATGAACGTCAAATTCCGCTCGAACGAAAAAGAGAGAGGCCAAACGGACCCACGTACGTTCAAATTACGCTCGAACGATAAAGAGAGAGACCGAACGGACCCACGTACGTTCAAATTCCACTCGAACGATAAAGAGAGAGGCCAAACGGACCCACGTACGTTCAAATTACGCTCGAACGATAAAGAGAGAGGCCAAACGGACCCACGTACGTTCCAATTACGCTCGAATGATAAAGAGAGAGGCCAAACGGACCCACGTACGTTCAAATTCCGCTCGAATGATAAAGAGAGAGGCCAAACGGACCCACGTACGTTCAAATTCCGCTCGAACGATAAAGAGAGAAGCCAAACGGACCCACGTACGTTCAAATTACGTTCGAATGATAAAGAGAGAAGCCAAACGGACCCACGTACGTTCAAATTACGCTCGAACGATAAAGAGAGAGGCCAAACGGACCCACATACGTTCAAATTCCGCTCGAATTATAAAGAGAGAGGCCAAACGGACCCACGTACGTTCAAATTACGCTCGAATGATAAAGAGAGAGGTCAAACGGACTCACGTACGTTCAAATTCCGCTCTAACGATAAAGAGAGAGGCCAAACGGACCCATGAACGTCAAATTCCGCTCGAACGAAAAAGAGAGAGGCCGAACGGACCCACGTACGTTCAAATTCCGCTCGAACGATAAAGAGAGAGGCCAAACGGACCCACGTACGTTCAAATTACGCTCGAACGATAAAGAGAGAGGCCAAACGGACCCACGTACGTTCCAATTACGCTCGAATGATAAAGAGAGAGGCCAAACGGACCCACGTACGTTCAAATTCCGCTCGAATGATAAAGAGAGAGGCCAAACGGACCCACGTACGTTCAAATTCCGCTCGAACGATAAAGAGAGAAGCCAAACGGACCCACGTACGTTCAAATTACGTTCGAATGATAAAGAGAGAAGCCAAACGGACCCACGTACGTTCAAATTACGCTCGAACGATAAAGAGAGAGGCCAAACGGACCCACATACGTTCAAATTACGCTCGAATTATAAAGAGAGAGGCCAAACGGACCCACGTACGTTCAAATTCCGCTCGAATGATAAAGAGAGAGGCCAAACGGACCCACGTACGTTCAAATTACGCTCGAACGATAAAGACAGAGGCCAAACGGACCCATGAACGTCAAATTCCGCTCGAACGAAAAAGAGAGAGGCCGAACGGACCCACGTACGTTCAAATTCCGTTCGAACGATAAAGAGAGAGGCCAAACGGACCCACGTACGTTCAAATTACGCTCGAACGATAAAGAGAGAGGCCAAACGGACCCACGTACGTTCCAATTACGCTCGAATGATAAAGAGAGAGACCAAACGGACCCACGTACGTTCAAATTCCGCTCGAATGATAAAGAGAGAGGCCAAACGGACCCACGTACGTTCAAATTCCGCTCGAACGATAAAGAGAGAAGCCAAACGGACCCACGTACGTTCAAATTACGTTCGAATGATAAAGAGAGAAGCCAAACGGACCCACGTACGTTCAAATTACGCTCGAACGATAAAGAGAGAGGCCAAACGGTCCCACGTACGTTCAAATTACGCTCGAACGATAAAGAGAGAGGCCAAACGGACCCACGTACGTTCAAATTACGCTCGAAGGATAAAGAGAGAGGCCAAACGGACCCACGTACGTTCAAATTCCGCTCGAATGATAAAGAGAGAGGCCAAACGGACCCACGTACGTTCAAATTCCGCTCGAACGATAAAGAGAGAAGCCAAACGGACCCACGTACGTTCAAATTACGCTCGAACGATAAAGAGAGAGGCCAAACGGACCCACATACGTTCAAATTACGCTCGAATTATAAAGAGAGAGGCCAAACGGACCCACGTACGTTCAAATTCCGCTCGAATGATAAAGATAGAAGCCAAACGGACCCACGTACGTTCAAATTCCGCTCGAATGATAAAGAGAGAGGCCAAACGGACCCACGTACGTTCAAATTACGCTCGAACGATAAAGACAGAGGCCAAACGGACCCATGAACGTCAAATTCCGCTCGAACGAAAAAGAGAGAGGCCGAACGGACCCACGTACGTTCAAATCCCGCTCGAACGATAAAGAGAGAGGCCAAACGGACCCACGTACGTTCAAATTACGCTCGAACGATAAAGAGAGAGGCCAAACGGACCCACGTACGTTCCAATTACGCTCGAATGATAAAGAGAGAGACCAAACGGACCCACGTACGTTCAAATTCCGCTCGAATGATAAAGAGAGAGGCCAAACGGACCCACGTACGTTCAAATTCCGCTCGAACGATAAAGACAGAAGCCAAACGGACCCACGTACGTTCAAATTACGTTCGAATGATAAAGAGAGAAGCCAAACGGACCCACGTACGTTCAAATTACGCTCGAACGATAAAGAGAGAGGCCAAACGGTCCCACGTACGTTCAAATTACGCTCGAACGATAAAGAGAGAGGCCAAACGGACCCACGTACGTTCAAATTACGCTCAAATGATAAAGAGAGAGGCCAAACGGACCCACGTACGTTCCAATTCCGCTCGAACGATAAAGAGCGAGGCCTAACGTCGCACGTACGTTCGAATTTCGCTCGATCGATAAAGAGAGAGGCCGAACGGACGCACGTACGTCCGACTTCCGCTCGAACGATAAAGAGAGAGGCCGAACTGACGCTCGTACGTTCGAATTCCGCTCGAACGATAAAGACAGAGTACGAACGGGGCAACTTCTGCTGGTTCCAATTTATTCTCCACCTTCTAAGACTAAAATTTGTGAAATGTCAATATTCTGTTTTCTTTCATTTCTTTGGAAAATTGGAAAAAAATTTGTTTCAGAAATAAGGAACAGTTCTTCCATTTCTTGCATCTAATCATTTTCTTATTTACAATATCATTACTGTGAACAGCACCAAGAAAGCTTTTATTCGTGTGTGTGTGTGTGTGTGTGTGTGAGTTTTTCTCTGATGCAGGCTGTTTTTTCCTTTGCAGGTGGACCTTGACCGCAATGACCGCCGACTTCAATTCCCCCGTGTCCGGACTGGCATCACAGACTACATGGAGGCAGTTTGGTTAATGAAAGAACAGGCACAGCAATGATAAATAAATAAATCAAATGAAAGCCAGGGGCTGTATCACTCCACAGCCCCACACTTAACTCTGCCAGAACTTCTCTTCCAAAAGATGGGCACAAAAGAGGATGGATTTCTTAATGAAAAACAAATCTTTTGTCTAATGACAATGGTGATTGTAGGGCCTTCATGCTGGCCTTGCTGTTTTAATTAATAAATCTCAATTATCAACTAAGAAATGGTGTTCAGTTTCATATTTTAGATACAGTTATGTGCATAAGAAGTTGATATATATATATATATATATATATATATATAACGTGAGAGAGTTAGGGGTTGGGGGTACAACCCACTAAGGGATAGTATCTATCCAGTATACTGCTGGGAGGGTACCCAATTATTGCTACGCTAGTGCTATACTAGGTGCAATCAATGGGAGCGGGTAAAAGTGGAGGTTTTACCCAAAATTTGTGTAACAATTAGAAAATGGAGGATAATATGCTGAACCCAACTACTTGCAGACGGTGTATCCCGTTGAATTCATTAATTTAATTCATAGCAAAGGTGACAAAAGGAGGAAGAAAAGAAAAAGAAAGAAAGAACCAAAGCACAGGTGTCCATGGCAGACTATGTTATTTTGCCAACATGGTTTACATATAGAAGTACAAAGTACATAAGGAATTAGAGGATGAACAGAAGTTTAATCTTACAGCTGTTACGGCCTAGTTTTGGCAGACCCCATTCTATCCGAATATTCCTTTCCGGAGTGATTATCGGATGACATTTTGAAATGGGGTTACATGCCCGAACCTCTAGGCCTCTTCAGAGATTCACAAAGGGTTACATACAGATGTAGAGCAAGAGGTAAAAACAGAGGTGTGGTAGAGACCAGAAGAAAAACAACAGCAAAAATAAGATAGAAATAAAAATAAAAATACAATTGAAATCAAAATATAAATAAAAATACAAATAAAAAATACAAATAAGGGTACAGGAGGAAAAAAATAATAATAGTAGTAAAAAAGAATACATAAATGAAGGTATAGCATGTGGGACATGCAAACATATAGAAAAGATATATGTCAAAAAACCCTTAGAAACACAAGGCACCCAAAAAGCCTACAAACATTATAGATAGATCGCTATAGGCACTCCAATGCACATCTATATGTGTTGGTTCGTGTGCACAGCCTTACTCGGATGTCCCCTTACTCTCATGTGTGCATATACAAGTTTTTATAAGCAAACATTCCACCACATACGTTGTTTGTGGCATCAGCTCTATTAGCCGTATCTAGAAAGCTGGAAGTGTTTTTTAGAAAGGAGGTTTTGTTGAGTGTGTGTGTGTCATTTCTGTATATATTGGAAGGTTCTATGTAGAAGTTCATTTTATACAAGTTATTAATGTTCTAGTAGCAATAACAGTGAAGGTGACGATGACGGTGACAACAACAACAACAACAATAATATGCCAAACTTTCAAACTTAGCGGTGTAAGATATCCTGTTGCCTCTTCCAACGGCTCTACCATTCTGCTGCCAGTGGGGGAGGGTTGATTACTACCGCTAACTTCCTCCTTCCAATTGGGCAACTATTGTTTTAAACTGCCTACGCTTAGCTACGGTTGGATAGCCAGCGGCCGGTCAAGATGCTAGCCTGCCTGCGCCCCCCCCCCCCACACACGTGTGCTGTGTAAATCCCCCCCGTACTCACTCTCATGCGTGCGTGTATGTACATACATATGTATGCGCGCAGCCACACATCTCTTAATTCCATAGCCACAACAGTAACAATGAGGATAAATACATTCTCATCTATACATATCCAGATATACATCCTTATACACATTATGTCCCCTCACATATACCCATACTTATTCATACATACACAACCGTGTGGCCAACTATCATTACATCCGTATGTACACAACTACATACCTACCTACATACTCACCTATACATGTACACATACATAAATACACACACACATATACATATACCCACACATATACCCATACACATATATACACACATATATATATATATACATATATATACATACATATGTACACACATCCATATAGATATCCACATCCACATACGCACATGCACTCACAAGCAAATAGATATGCATGTGCATCCATACAGGAGGAGTATCCCTAGTAATAGAAGACCAACGGCAACAAGAACAATACCAACGACAACAACATGTAGGTGCATCTACATGTGCACACACATACACACATAGCTATACGCATAGCCACTTCTATTAGTTTTGATAAAGGGGCCGTGCCTGCAGTGCTACCCATTTTCTAGTGTATGTCTTCCTGCCTATATGTTAATATCAAGCTAGGTTTACCTCCTAATTTCTGTAGCTATATATATATATACACACCCACACACGCATATACACCCACACATATATACACCCACACATATATACACACACACACTCACTCATACACAAATATGCATATACATACATATACATACACATACATATATATATGTGTATATATATATATATATATATATATATACACACATACATACACATGCACATCTATGTACCCACATATATGTTCACCTAAGTATCACGTGTTAGCCCTCCCAATGTCAGCAGGGCATAATTAGTTATCGCTAGCGAAAAGCGGTGTCCTAGTACTAGGTATTTTCCTATATTAGATCTATGTATGTAGATAACAGAGTTACATATGCCATAACCTAGCATAAGAATAGTGGTTAACTTAAATATGTATTATTAAAAGCATGCGCGGTATCTAGACCTGGGTTCTACTTGAATTTAGAGAAAGTACATCCAATTCTGTGAAGGCATGAAACGTTTCTTTCCTTCAAACTATTAATAATCGGGATTTTGGTCCTAATTAGGAAAAAGATTTCATTTATGCATAGTAGGCATTTCCTATTTTTGTTATTATATGCAGGTGCGGATGCTAATATTTCCCAGTGCAGGCTAAAATTGATGCCCTTATCCTTTAGTTCCCATATGTAGCTACTTAATCCGGTAGAATGCCTTCTGTTCCCATTCCTAAACGTGTAGTAGTGGTAATTAAATCTTTGTTTCATACTATTTTTAGTCGCACCCACGTATGCCCTGTTTTCATACTTTGTGTTTACCACACATTGATAAACCACTTCCCTTCTCATGCAGCTATTTCCGAACACGCAGCTTTCCTTTACTCTACAATTGCAAGTTCTACCTGGGTGCCCATAGTTAGTGTGATTAGTGCGAGGATTTGTTATGCTACTGCCATTTATTGCGTTTCCATTTAACCCCAGGGCCCTGTTATTCCCATTACTATTGTTGCTAGCAGTGTTAGGATTCTTACCTCCGCTGTATCTACTACTTCTATTGCTACTTGTGATATTCATATCATTATCATTACTGCTCCCATCACGTGTGTTGATGTTAATGTTTCCAGCGTGGGTATTAGTATCCACATTGTTATCGTCCCGATTATCCGTCCCATGGCTAACATAGTTGTCATATAAGGTTGTGTTGTTTATGCCATCTTTCCTACTTGTATAGAAGCTATCTAACTTCTTATTATTAATTGAGGAGATTATTGCAGCCAGGTTGTGTGTTAAGCTATATCCTATTCTTATTGTCCGTTTATTGATTGACTCCCAATATTTATTCTTTCCCTTTACAAAGTGTTTATTGATTATATTGAAGATACTTTTTACTATGTCGTTTTTGATCTGCATGGCGAAGGGAATTATTAGCCATAGGGTGTCCGCCCCAGCTTTGTCTTTATAAGGGTTGCCTATGCTATATGTGGATCTACCAATATTATAACCGCTAACATTGGAATTAGTATTACTCTTCCCGTTATCGTTTCTGCCGCCGTCATTCCCACTACAATTATTGCCTTTGAAGTTATTTCGTTCACTATTATTAACATCCGTGCCATCTATATTATCTCTATCACTAGCAATTCTATCAGTAAGGATTTTATTCCCACCGTCTCCACCACCACCATTCCGCACCGGTTGTCTTGGCCCATACATGATATTTTTCCTATTGCCGCCTCCCCCACCGCCATTACCCCTACTATTGGCGTACCAAGTATTTCCATTATTACGACAACCATTACTATTACCTATACTTTTGTCTCTATCCCTGCCATTTGCCGCGCTATCCCTGCTATTGGTAGATACAGCGGAGGTAAGAATCCTAACACTACTAGCAACAATAGTAATGGGAATAACAGGGCCCTGGGGTTAAATGGAAACGCAATAAATGGCAGTAGCATAACAAATCCTCGCACTAATCACACTAACTATGGGCACCCAGGTAGAACTTGCAATTGTAGAGTAAAGGAAAGCTGCGTGTTCGGAAATAGCTGCATGAGAAGGGAAGTGGTTTATCAATGTGTGGTAAACACAAAGTATGAAAACAGGGCATACGTGGGTGCGACTAAAAATAGTATGAAACAAAGATTTAATTACCACTACTACACGTTTAGGAATGGGAACAGAAGGCATTCTACCGGATTAAGTAGCTACATATGGGAACTAAAGGATAAGGGCATCAATTTTAGCCTGCACTGGGAAATATTAGCATCCGCACCTGCATATAATAACAAAAATAGGAAATGCCTACTATGCATAAATGAAATCTTTTTCCTAATTAGGACCAAAATCCCGATTATTAATAGTTTGAAGGAAAGAAACGTTTCATGCCTTCACAGAATTGGATGTACTTTCTCTAAATTCAAGTAGAACCCAGGTCTAGATACCGCGCATGCTTTTAATAATACATATTTAAGTTAACCACTATTCTTATGCTAGGTTATGGCATATGTAACTCTGTTATCTACATACATAGATCTAATATAGGAAAATACCTAGTACTAGGACACCGCTTTTCGCTAGCGATAACTAATTATGCCCTGCTGACATTGGGAGGGCTAACACGTGATACTTAGGTGAACATATATGTGGGTACATAGATGTGCATGTGTATGTATGTGTGTATATATATATATATATATATATATATACACATATATATATGTATGTGTATGTATATGTATGTATATGCATATTTGTGTATGAGTGAGTGTGTGTGTGTATATATGTGTGGGTGTATATGTGTGTGTGGGTGTGTATATATATATATAGCTACAGAAATTAGGAGGTAAACCTAGCTTGATATTAACATATAGGCAGGAAGACATACACTAGAAAATGGGTAGCACTGCAGGCACGGCCCCTTTATCAAAACTAATAGAAGTGGCTATGCGTATAGCTATGTGTGTATGTGTGTGCACATGTAGATGCACCTACATGTTGTTGTCGTTGGTATTGTTCTTGTTGCCGTTGGTCTTCTATTACTAGGGATACTCCTCCTGTATGGATGCACATGCATATCTATTTGCTTGTGAGTGCATGTGCGTATGTGGATGTGGATATCTATATGGATGTGTGTACATATGTATGTATATATATGTATATATATATATATATATGTGTGTATATATGTGTATGGGTATATGTGTGGGTATATGTATATGTGTGTGTGTATTTATGTATGTGTACATGTATAGGTGAGTATGTAGGTAGGTATGTAGTTGTGTACATACGGATGTAATGATAGTTGGCCACACGGTTGTGTATGTATGAATAAGTATGGGTATATGTGAGGGGACATAATGTGTATAAGGATGTATATCTGGATATGTATAGATGAGAATGTATTTATCCTCATTGTTACTGTTGTGGCTATGGAATTAAGAGATGTGTGGCTGCGCGCATACATATGTATGTACATACACGCACGCATGAGAGTGAGTACGGGGGGGATTTACACAGCACACGTGTGTGGGGGGGGGCGCAGGCAGGCTAGCATCTTGACCGGCCGCTGGCTATCCAACCGTAGCTAAGCGTAGGCAGTTTAAAACAATAGTTGCCCAATTGGAAGGAGGAAGTTAGCGGTAGTAATCAACCCTCCCCCACTGGCAGCAGAATGGTAGAGCCGTTGGAAGAGGCAACAGGATATCTTACACCGCTAAGTTTGAAAGTTTGGCATATTATTGTTGTTGTTGTTGTTGTCACCGTCATCGTCACCTTCACTGTTATTGCTACTAGAACATTAATAACTTGTATAAAATGAACTTCTACATAGAACCTTCCAATATATACAGAAATGACACACACACACTCAACAAAACCTCCTTTCTAAAAAACACTTCCAGCTTTCTAGATACGGCTAATAGAGCTGATGCCACAAACAACGTATGTGGTGGAATGTTTGCTTATAAAAACTTGTATATGCACACATGAGAGTAAGGGGACATCCGAGTAAGGCTGTGCACACGAACCAACACATATAGATGTGCATTGGAGTGCCTATAGCGATCTATCTATAATGTTTGTAGGCTTTTTGGGTGCCTTGTGTTTCTAAGGGTTTTTTGACATATATCTTTTCTATATGTTTGCATGTCCCACATGCTATACCTTCATTTATGTATTCTTTTTTACTACTATTATTATTTTTTTCCTCCTGTACCCTTATTTGTATTTTTTATTTGTATTTTTATTTATATTTTGATTTCAATTGTATTTTTATTTTTATTTCTATCTTATTTTTGCTGTTGTTTTTCTTCTGGTCTCTACCACACCTCTGTTTTTACCTCTTGCTCTACATCTGTATGTAACCCTTTGTGAATCTCTGAAGAGGCCTAGAGGTTCGGGCATGTAACCCCATTTCAAAATGTCATCCGATAATCACTCCGGAAAGGAATATTCGGATAGAATGGGGTCTGCCAAAACTAGGCCGTAACAGCTGTAAGATTAAACTTCTGTTCATCCTCTAATTCCTTATGTACTTTGTACTTCTATATGTAAACCATGTTGGCAAAATAACATAGTCTGCCATGGACACCTGTGCTTTGGTTCTTTCTTTCTTTTTCTTTTCTTCCTCCTTTTGTCACCTTTGCTATGAATTAAATTAATGAATTCAACGGGATACACCGTCTGCAAGTAGTTGGGTTCAGCATATTATCCTCCATTTTCTAATTGTTACACACACACATATATATATATATATATATATATATATATATATATATATATATATATATATATATATATTCTTAGCTAGAATAGCGGCAAAATGAATTTCTTCACTCTTGCTCTGCTAAAATATTTGAGAAAAACTATATTAATGTGTCCAACTTATTAAAATTCTATTTATTTATTTGTGCAGCTGAAGATGGTCTCTGAATCTAAATTGATGTAATGATTGCATTGTTCAATTAAATGGAGCCTCTTGAAACAGTCGTACTGCATTACTACTTGATACTCTCTGGCTTATTTTGATTTTAGTCACTTTTCTTTGGGCTGTGCTGATAATACCAAACAGATTTGGTGCTTCTACTTAAGTACCTAATTAACTGAATCTCAATTATTTCTTTCTCTCTCTCTCTTTCTCTCTCTCTATATATATATATATATATATATATATATATATATATATATATATATATATATAAAAGCGGCAAGCTGACAGAATCGTTAGGATACTGGGCAAAATGTTTAGTGCCATTTTGTCCGACTTCAAATTCATAGCTTCATTGCCCCAAAATTCGTGGCCTTGTATCTCTAGTTGAAAGCATATATATATATATATATATATATATATATATATATATATGAAGATGGTGATATGAGAATGTGTGTGTTTGTGTGTAATTCGAAGATTTGGCTGCAGTCTTTAGCCGAATCTCAGTAAATTTAGAGTTAAAGGGAGATAATTCTAATAATTGCTTGACTGGGTTACTTCCCTTGACAAGAATAAATTGTCGATTTTTGAAGCGACGGCAAAAATGATTTTGTTATTTCTTGCAGCTTTGTACATTTGGGAGTTCGAATGCTGCAGAGGTTTTCGTTGCTTTTCATTCCTCGAGGGCTGTGAGTGCAGAGGATGGGTAAAGTAAAGCTTTTGTCTTGTGAAACAATTGTTGCAAGGAGACCAGAATGATGTTCTCTTTCTGCATCTGACTCTCGCTTCGCTTATTCTTCTTGTGAAAGTTTCCTTTCTACTTTCTCCCTTTTTCATTTTTTTCTTTTTCTTTTTTTGTGGGCCCTTGAACTCGTTACTCAACTGACTGTAGTTACATTTTCTCCTTTTAAGTAATTCCCTCTCCAGCAAAATTACGGACTTTGTAAGTCTTAACCAGGAAATTATTTCTCTTGGACTAAACAACCTCCAGACAATTCCACCACAGTCATTGGAAGTAGTTGAACCCCTAATAAATTGGAAGCACTTGTTTACGAGGCCATAAGAGATCATAAGAAAAAATCCACATTCCTGGTCATCAAAATACAATCAAAGACATACCTGTCGCTTTAAGACAATCGCTTACCTGTTATTTTTTGCTCTGCATTATCTCTACATGTCTCAGGTTCCAGCAGAGGCCACTCCACCGAGTGAAATACCATTTGTTCTTAGTTCTGCTGTGGAAGACTTTGACCGTCTTTTATGAAAAGACTCATCATAGTCATTGCCAATCTAACAAAGGATCTTCTACCGATTTAATGCATGGAAATCCTCCCTGCTAACATTTATTAAGGTCATCCACCGTTTCACGTGTCTACGGCCCATAAAGCACCAAATACAACCCAGAGGTAGCAACTCTTCAGCTGAAAATTTCCAACTTCACATGTTTTGTCTCAATTCCTTGAAAACAAAAAATGTCATCATTAACCATTCCATTGCAATTCTTTCATTCAAATTAACTGCTTCACTTCATTTCAAAAATAATGAATTCCCACATCACGTATTCTCTATACTGTGGCAGCAAGGTTTAACTGCCATGCATTGACCAGTGCTTCCCACTGGTGAAAGCCGAGAGACGTGATATGGCAATTACGGCACCCGTGGCACACAGTTTTCATATGCTACGACCTGGTCCCTTGCCAAGGACCGAAACGGTTCCCCCGAACGCGTGGCAAAACGTCCTGACATTGTTGTGTGACATGGATGATCAATAAAGAAACTCCGACAGCCATTACGTTCAGCATAAAGATACGTTTTATTCAAGTCACTTGAGAAAAAAAAAAAAAAAAAAGATGTCTAGAAACATTTTTGGTTTGTACCACTAGAAGCTGGTTGTTGATGATGGACAGACAGACAGACAGAGAGAGAGGAGACAGTGGTGGTGGGGTGGGGGACAGGTTGAGTGAGGAGGAGAAAGATGCAGCTTGATTAATGTCACAGCTGGAGAGGAGGGGGTAAGTGAGTGAGGGGGAGGAAAGAGGTTGTGT
This sequence comes from Octopus bimaculoides, assembly GCF_046866305.1. NCBI lineage: Eukaryota > Metazoa > Mollusca > Cephalopoda > Octopoda > Octopodidae > Octopus > Octopus bimaculoides. The sequence continues at coordinate 20,202,017 of NC_142955.1, read as the reverse complement.
GGTGGTGGTGGTGGTGGTAGAAGGGAGGAAGAGGAGGAGGGGGAAGAGAGAGAGAAAAATGGATTTTAAACTTTTTCTGTGGAAAACAAAAATGAATCAAAGCCGATATATAATGGGGGGGGGGAGAGGGGGTCATCTAGAAACTTCACTGATTAATATTACTAATCCAGAGGAGCCAAGGTGAAGAGGCAGGAGTGGAGCCCCCCACCTCCAACACACCCCTATGCCCTACTGCTCCATATTACAAGAACAGCCCCTAACCCCCACCCCTTCTTCTGTACTCAATGCTCTGAATAGAGAGAAAGTGATTAATGAAGCTAATAATACTAATACTAATAATAATAACAACAATAATAATAATATTGATAATCCTTTCTTCATTCATCTCCTTGATTATAATAATGATGATGGTGATGATGAGAATGATGATGATGTATTAATGGAGGTGTTTTGTCTCTGGAAACACAATCCCTGTAAGTAATTATCAACTCGTTAACACTAATGACTTCTTACCACGTCCCTCATGACGAAGCAGCACAGCCGGGTGTCTTGTTTGAGAAGTGTTGGTGGCACTCACCACTTTGGAGTGGAGCATGTAATACCTTCACCAACAAACCTCCTCTTAATGGTAATAACATAGATTGTGTGTGTATGTATATATATATGTATATTATATACGTACATAGATACATATATAAGATAAGATTCATACCCATACACAAGCTCACACACACCCATTAACAAGTGGCAGAGCAAGATTGCAATCAGTAAATGAAGTTGTCCATTTCCTCAACACAGCTCTTAATTAATACTGTAGATGCTAACAGTCCAGACATCGGTCAAAGAGACAAGTAGCAATGCCTGCCCTTCTGTTTCAAATGGAAAGAAGCAAAGAGAGAGTCTTGTGAAACCATCAGACAACACAATCGGACACAAAAGGAAAACGAATAATAATTATTATTATTATTTGCACATCCACCAATTATGGAGTGGGGCAGGGCTGGAAAGCCTCTGAAATAATCCTGTTATGATAACAACTGTGCCACCCACACCTGCTGCAGTCCCCCAAAGTGTCCGATATGGAGACGTCTGTTCTAGAATAGCAGGGTCGTTAATAAAATCATATCGAGACAGTGGGGGAAGGGGGAGCTCTGTGATCAATAACTATGTGGGGGGGGGGGGGGGCAGTCTTGGTAAACACAAAAACAAGATTAGAAATAAATTAGTGCAAGCTGCAATAATATGAAGGTTATAGTTAATAATAATAATAATAATGATAATAATAATAATCTGGGCAGAAGGCCTCAAATTTGGGGTCGAGGTTAGTTCAATCAACTGCAACACTAGAATGCTGAAGCTCCAAAAGATGGAAAACAAGGTTAAGGACCCTGAGGGGATTTGAACTCAGAACATAAAGAGTTGGAACTAAATACCACAAGGTATCATCTTCTCTGATCCTCTGTTGATTCTGCCAATCTTCATAATAATAATAATTTCAGTGCAAGGCCAGCATTTTGAGGGGAGGGGCTTAGTTAAGACCACTGACTTCAGTACTTGACTGGTTCTTTCTTTTATTGACCCCCAAAAGGAACGAAAGGCAAAAACTGACTTCAGCAGGATTCGATCTCTGAACAAACATCACATGGAATTTCTTCTGACACTCTACTGATTCTGGCAGCTAACCGTTTTTAATTAAAAGTAAAAGAGAGAAGAAAAAATAAAGGAAAAAAAAGGGGGGGAAGTGAAGTGTGTGTGTGTGTGTGTGTGTGTGTGTGTGTGTAGGGGGTTAGGGGTTAATAGATTCAGCAGTGAGATGTGAGGAGTTGGTTCTAAGGGATCAAGATCTCTCCTTTGAAATAAATAAAGATGAACAGGGGGCAGGAGGAGATGGTGGCGGAGACACCTAGCTAGCCATCTATATATAAGCATCTATCTACCTATATATACATATATATATATATATACACACACATATATATATATATATATATATATATATATATATATATATATATGTACATGAGTGTATATAGATGATTGGGTGAAAATAACTAAATGATGATGATGTTGATGATGATGATGATGCAGTGAGTACAAATGACACTAACTACAAAACATCAATAAAGGTGATGACAGTGTGGCCATGGCAACGATGACAGATGGAAGATGGGGGAGAGGAAAGAGAAGAGTTTGAGATTCAAGACAAAGGAGAGAAAAAGTAGAAAAATGAAGAAGGGGGGAGGGAAATAATATGAACTAGAATTGTTGAAGGGGGGAGAGGGGGGAACACAGTGTGGAGTGGAAGGGGTGAGGCATAAAGTGCGTGAAGAGATCCCCGACCCCTCTCTTGCTCCTCCCGTTCCCCATGGACACACAGACAGACAGTTACATTGGCATATCACAAAGATTTCATTTTAGGGAAACTAAAATTTATAACTTTGAACTCTCCATTTTTGTATGAAATGATAATAATAATAATCATAATAATAATCATAATAATAATAATAATAATTATTATTATTATTATTGGTTTGTTTTGGGTTGTAAAGTGAGTGTATATGTTTATATGTATGAATGTAGATTAAATATTTGAGATGCAGGCTTATAATTATATACATGTGTTTATGTGTGTGTATATATATATATATATATATATATATATATATATATATATATATCTATACATATGTGTGTGTGTGTGTGTGTGCGCGTGTGTAAAAGAATATTAAATATTTAAAGTGTAGGTTTACAACTATATGTGTGTATATGTTTGTATAATTATATATATATTAGTATTTTGTGTGGAGATACAACAGTTATACACTCACAAGTCTCTTTACATCTTACACACTCTCTCTGTCTCTCTGTATGTGTGTATATATATATATATATATATACATACATACATACACACACAGACACACACGTGCGTGCAAACATAGACCACGTTTCCTTTTTTTTTTCCTTCTCCTCTCAAGCCACCCTCAATCACTGGTGAAAAATTGATCAAAACCAAACACAGAACAGCTGTGACGACCAACGCCATCAAAACAGGGTGAAGCAGGGTGGATTGAATACAACGAACAGTTTCCTTCTGGAAGAAAAAATAACCAAAAACAGAGAAAAGAAAAAGAAAAAAAACAACAATGCAAAGCCCATTGCCTAATCTGGTTGGCACACATCAACCACAACCTCACAACTAAATTTTTTCTCTCACACACACAGGGGTTTCCTTGTTCACAAAAATCTATGCATTGTTCAATACATATGTGTATACACAGCTTGCAGCATACAAACACTCCAGTCCGGTCTTTATTTTGCTTGGTTTCCTATACACGCATACATTCCATATAAATATATATATATGCAGACATATATATACATATATGCTAACACACACACACATATATACATATATAAACACACACACATATATGTGTGGAATATATGTATATATATATATGTATAAACATACATATACATATGTGTATATATGTATATATATATATATATACATAGTTATAATCTGTGTGTTTTTATAGATATATAGATAGATTGATAGATAGATTTATATTATTATTATTATTATTATTATATATGTATAAATTTTTGGCTGATAATTTGAGAAGTTGCTGCAGCTGACAATGTACAAAACAACCAGTGGAGCACAGAGAGAGAGAGAGAGATGGAGAGAGAGAGAGAGAGATGGAGAGAGAGAGAGATGGAGAGAGAGAGAGATGGAGAGAGAGAGAGAGAGAGAGATGGAGAGATGGAGACGGAGACAATGTGCTCTGAGAAAATTCTTGGGTAAGTTTATCTGTGAAAAAAAAAAAACAGATTTAGTTTAAAAAGTCTGTGTGTGTGTGTGTGTGTGTGTGTGTGCATTAGGGTGTGTATGTGTGTATATACAACACGCACAAGAAACTATAAAATTCAAGGTTATATAATTGTAATATGAATATTAGTGTAAAAATAGTCCAACTTAGCTACTTGCTGTTTGCATTCCTTAATTAATAGACATATATTTTAGACATACACATCACTATACACACACACACACACATTTGTGTATATGTATCACTATATATGCATGCATAAATATAATGCATATATAAACACATATATACATACATATACACACTCTTATTTTTTTTTATCTTTCCTCCATTCGTACACCAAGCTGGACAGGGAGTTATTATTATTATTATTATTATTATTAATATTTAGTGATGATGTCAATAAAAGCTAACCTCATGTGTTTTAGAAGTGACCACCCCTCCTTAGTATAAAGTGGAAGTCTTAAGTATTCTCATTGTCTTACCAAGTAGGACTTAATATATACACCAGCAAACACTGGCTCACACACACAAATATATATACATATATATATACATACGTATATATATATACATACATATGTGTATATATATATACATATGTGTATATATATATATATATATATATATTATATATATATATATATATATATATATATATATATATATGTATACATACTTAGAGATGTGTATGCAGGTATCTCAACACGACTTGAGCACATTTTGATTTAATCTAAAAACTTTCAATATTTGGTGTGTGTGGGGTGGGGGGGGGAGTCTGAACGAAATATAATTGAGGGGGGGAGTGAGGTCACTTGAAAATAAGAGGGGGAAGGGATGAATTCAAGAACTACAGTCGCTAGGGAGCAGCATTAACACAGCTGATAACTGGCCTCATGGCCTTTTCTAAATAAGGTCAGAGGTCACATTGCTGCAGCACTGTTAATAAGACAGATAACCTCCCCTCCACCACCACCACCTTCTAACAATAATAATAATAATAGTGGCTATAGAATGGGAGATTTTTTTTCTTACCCATGTAACACTCAATGGTCCACGGCCATGGTGGGGCAATACTCAGAGAATGATTCTCTCTCACCTTTATTTTTGAAGAATGAAAAACAGGATGAGTGGGGGGGAATTATAAAAGGGGAAATTACTGTCCCCATGACCCCTAACATATTTTGTGCCCTATTCTGGTCACATTCCTCACCTCTAATCAAGTTAGTCTTAGTTCCTGTCCCACTTCAGAAGGACAGGCCCCTTTTATTGAAGGAACCGAGATAGAGATCCAATCAACATGTCACTCCATATAACACTGGACCCCTTGTCGTCATTGACTGGGTCCTGGGCCCTAAATAATTCGTATCCTACTAACAGAACTTGAATGGCCTCACCAAGGAGCACAAGACATTTCGTCTGATGCTCAACCGATTCTTTCAAAGCACCACTCATGAACCCTGCAAAGGGTGACTTGGCTGAGGATGGAAACCAGAGCCACAGACAGACAGCCAAAAACAAGCAGCTGTCCCTCCACCACCAGCAATGCCCTTCCCCAACTAATTACAATAACGATGACGGATTATCACTGCAATCTTCAAGATGGTCAGATGCCATCCCCTGGCACCGGCGGACGTAAATCTCACCTAATCCAACACCAAAACAATTTCAAGGAATCAGTTTTGCCAAAAGAGACAGACCAGGTCTTGAGATAGGTTCTGTATTCTTTGGCTGCCTCAGGGGCCTGACTCTGGGGCCTGCGTCAGGGGTCTGCTTCACAGCTTCTTACTTACACACACACATGCGTGTACATACATACACACACACACACACACGGATGTATGTGGACTAGATGCAAGAAGCCGGCTTCCCTGTAAACCTGAAAGAGACAAGAATAAGGGTCAGTAGTGATACTAGGGTCTTGTACCGAAAGGGGTGTACTGGTAATAAGAGTTAAGTTCTATTGTCAAAGTCACAAGTAACTGGTCTATTCCATGTTATGCATCTCTCTCTCTCCCTCTCTCTATATATACATTTTTTTTTATATGTGTGTGTGTGTATATATATATATATATATATATATATATATATATATATATATATATATAAAAATATATATGTATATACGTATCTTTTGTGTGTGTGTATATATATATATATATATATTTCTGTGAATATATATATATATGTGCATGTGTGTATGTATGTGTATATATATATATATATATATATATATATATATGCACACATACACATTTATTATATATTTCCAGAGAGAATAAAAGACAGAATCCAGTTTCCTTTCCAAAGACCTAAGTCAGGTTGTGTGGGGTCCCTGGCAGGTTATGGGGCAGTAGTGATGGTCATGTTAAGAGTGGACCAGTGGGCGGGGGTATATGCACCAGCCCCTCCCCTCTGCCATACCATGTTGGGAAGAAGACTGCTCCCTCTCACCACCACCACCACCACCACCACCACCTCTCCTTTCCTCTGTGCAAGTGTTGGTGGTCATGTGATGAGGAGCAGAAATAGGAGGTGATACAGTGGAGGGAGGGGGGAGAGAGAGGGAGGGGGGGGGGTGAGGGTGTGTGTGCGGTCAAGACATGCAACATCTCTGTGGTGGTGGTGGTGGTGGTGGTGGTGGCTGTCCACTTGCAGCAACACGGAAAGGAATATTTAAAGAGAGAGAGAGAGGAAAGAAGGAAGAAGTCACTGGTGGTGGTGGGGAGGGGGTTGATAGGGGACATGTATGGGGGGGCAGGGGGAGAGTAACAAAAAATAAATAAAAAAACAGCCACGGAAGAAAAACTTGTTGGAAAGGGGGGGGAGTGTTTAAATAAGTCCTGTTCATGCTTGTGTTGTTGTTATGGAAGGGGGGGAGGTATATTATCATCAATATTAACATTATTATTATTATTATTATTATTATAATTATTATCATTATTAATGTTTCTTGGTATTTTTGTGTCCATGTTTTACTGTTTTTTGTGTATTTTTTTTTGTCTCTCTTTTTTTTTTGTTTAAAAGTCAGCAAACTCTTTCGCACACTTCTCTGTAGAGGAGATCCTTAATGGCACTTCCTCGTAATCATCAAAGTTACTTGCATCCCCTGGGCCTTTGCATTTTGGAATAAAAGGAGCTTCGACCTGAAACAGAACAAAAAAAAAAATCAATTAATCAAGAGAACAGGATACCCACCACCACATCACATCACATAAAAGCGAGAGGCTCTCAGCATCCTAACAAGGGTACCCACACAAACTTAGGGGTACCATGCAGAAGCAGGCATAAATAAGCAAATCTATGATTTTTATAGCAGAAAATTGCTGGGCACACCATGTATAGATGTGGCTGTGTGGTAAGACATTTGCTTCCCAACCACATGGTCCCAGGCTCAATCCAACTGCTTGGCATTTTGGGCAAGCGTTGTCTATTATAGCCTTCAGTTTGTGAGTGGATTTGACAAATGGAAAATAAAAGAGGCCATACTAAGAGTGTAACCCATCATATGATGACAAGTAACTTTCAAAATATAATTTTGGCCACCCTGGGGTAATATCAGAAAATACGGCAGAAATACAATATTCATAATTTAACTTTTAGGACATTTCTTGGTGTTTAATTTTCAAAAGAAAAACATTTTTATTACATCATAATTAAATAAAACAAACTGTTCATTTGTAATAAATATATGTTATCATTTTTCTAAATTTTATGAACAAAATCACAATCCATTCCAACAAAATCCTATTTCTGCAAAAGTTTATCCAGTATTGTTCAGAAAGTTATCATTGCCTGCCACCAAGCCTAGTATATACATTCATCCAGCAACGTCTCAGGCTAATTCTCTCTCTCTATATCTTGCTTTTATTCTCTTTCAAATATGATGCAAAGAGAGATTTGACAAACCAGTCAACTAAACTATCCAACTACAGTTATTATATTTGATTGTATGGTTCAGAGATTTAGGTGTAGTCATGCATGATCATGATACAGTCACTGCTCACAGACTGCCATCTGTAAGGAAGCCCCCAGGAGCCAAACACTGAGCTGGAGGCGGGTGGCACACTGAAGAGGCCACCATAATATTTCCCAGCATATCATTTGTGTTATGTGGAAAATATTCCATCAATATTGCACAAATGATGTTGGCATCAATTTTAAAATCCACCCAACACTTCGCTGCCATGTTATCCGACCACTACAAAAATCGAACTCAGGACACATAGCAACATTACGTTACAACTACGTTACCTCAACCGGTCCAGCTCTCTTTAATACCTCACCAAATATGTCCAAACGGAAACAGATCCAATTAAATTCAAAAAGTTTACGGGACAAATTTCTTCAAAGAATCCCCGACCAACCTCCTACACCCGGATATGTCTCCAACAATAAAAACTCTTTGCCAGAGTGGGCCGTGGTGCCCCATATATGACTAAAAGACTTCACCAGGTGGCGCTATTGAGTTAGACATGGCCTGGGCCTCTATTTGGCCGAAACCTATCAAAGGTTTATCACAGTTGTCTCCCTTATACTGAAGACACAACTTTCCCTGATTGAGAGAACAAAGACCCCTGACGTAGAAATAGAAAGGACAGTCATGTCTGGACCGTCTTAACCTGGAGCTTAACAACAACAAAGAAGGAGACATTAGATAATGTAGTCTTAGATACACTATGCCTGAATAAAAAATGGGATGGTCATGGGTGGAACACATTTGATCATAGGTCTGCTTGGATCAAGGACTGACTTCGGGGCGAAACAACAAGGAAGGACACATAAGATAATGTAGTCCTTGATACACTGTAACTTTAAGCTGAACTACGACAAGTAAATGCTGACACTCACACTCCAACTGAGTGTGGCCCATACACAGCTAATCCCTCACTCACCCTCCACCAAACAACCACTCTCATGTCCCCACCCTGTCCTCACCCTGTTGCCAGTAGTTACCTTCTTCTGGTAGATGGCAATCCATTCTGTGGTGGCAAACCATTTATGGTTCTTGATGTCGTTGACGCCATTCTTTAAGTTGCCGTACCGTTTGGTGAGATCCACCTGCAGCAAGTTCCGCAGCAAATCCTTTAGGTCAGAGCTGAAGTGCGACGGGAATCGTACCTGTAATACAATGGGGGAGAAATTAGGCAGAGACAGAGGAGAAATGAAGACGAATGTGTGTGTATTTGTCTCCTGCTACCACTTGACAACCAGAGTTGGTGTCCTCACGTCCTCATGACTTAGTGGTTCAGCAAAAGAGACCAATGGTAACAGAGTAGATGCATTCAACTAAAAATCTCCAAGGCAGTGCTCCAGCATGACTGCAGTCGAATGCCTGAAACAAAGACACACACACACAGAGGGAATCTATTCCCGCAATTCAATCCCTCCATAGCATTACAAAAACCGAGGGGCCAGTTTCCACTTGTGGGCCCCTACACTTACCTTGCCAGAAACAATTTTTTCATAAATCTGTATAGGTTGATCAGCAAAGAATGGAGGATATCCTGCTGCCATTTCATAGACTAGTACTCCGAGGGCCCACCAGTCGACAGCCTTGTTGTAACCCTGGTAACGAGCAAAAACAATTATGTCTTAGAAACAGGGGCCAGAGAATATATACACTTACTGATCAGTGATTATAAACAGTGATTCATGACAAGGAACAGATACCCTTAGTATTATTACACACTTGAAGAAAAGTATATATGGGTGTGTGTAGATTAGATAGATAGAGAGGGGAGAGCTATGAAACACTGATATAAACCCTTTATATACTTCACCTGACCCCTTTAGATATAAATTTGTGCTGACCTCCTTATATATATATCATAGAGATATAGGGTCCCACTGTAAACCCTAAATATTTATTTGATCTTAAATATATATTTCACTGATGCCACTAGAGAGATAAATCGATAGATATGATATAAACCCCTTAAACCACATAAATAGATATCTGATATAAACCCCTTAAAAATATATCTCATATAAACCCCTTAAATATATATCTGATATAAACCCCTTAAAAACATATCTCATATAAACCCCTTAAATATATATTAGCCTGGTCTTCCAATGATTTCTTTAGGAGTCCCTAAAACTACACAGAAAAGGCCAGGAGTTTGTTATTCTTCGACATAATGTTCCTCTTGAAGAGGTCCTTTACCTTGCTGAGAATAATTTCAGGGGCCAAATACTCCGGAGTTCCACATAAGGTCCATGTTCTTCCTTTAACTCGTTTGGCAAAACCAAAATCTGTTACCTAAGGAAAAAAAGAGAGAGAAAAGGTTGGCATTGGAATGGTGGCCTTCAGAAATGAGGAATTTAAGGGTTTTTACTCACTCTGATTCAAGATGGGAAGTGATTTGATAAGGACCATCCTTCGACTCCTCAAATCGTAAAGATTATTTTAATATTATTATTGGATGTTTTCTGCAACAAAGCAATTTCCCATCTTGTATCAACACACACACACACACACACACACACACACACAGGTCTATATCTTAGTAGAAAGTCCGTTAACCATTTCTTTGTTGAGGTGTTTCCAACTGGTCAGAACAAGGAGGTGCATAATATTCTGTAAACAAGAGAAAGGTTAGCTTTGTGCTCGATCATGCTCCTGGTCATCTTCAGAGGTAACGGAGAAGGAAGGATTGCTATCTCAGGGAATGGCTATTAATTAATGGTGAAGCACATCTAATTAATGGTCTAATTAGTTCAGTGGAGGGAGCTAAATGTGAGAGGGGTGGGGCTTTAAAAGGTTGGTGGTACCTGAGAGGAGGGAGAAGTGGTCTTGTAGGGGCAATAGGGGTGGTAGGAAGAGGAAATGTGGAAGGGGACATGTTTCAGAACTGCCTGGGTCACATGTAGAGGACAGTCTGGGAGGAGAAGGGGAAGGAGCAGAGAGAGAGAGAGAGAGAGAGAGAGAGAAATAGGTCACACGTCAGAGAACAGTTTTAGAAACAACATCTAAATAAAAGATGGGATGGTCATGGGTGGAACATTTACACTCTGTTGTAATTACACTTTTGCACCCAGTTCAAGGGATCGCATCCTCACATTAACAACAGTCTAGTGCTGCTGGATAAAACATCTTATTGTCCACTGGGGTGGCTTCTGGCACATTCTAGAAAGGGATTTTGGACTAAGACTGTGTCACACAGCAGGGACATAAAGGGCTGGCTCCCTCCTGGGTATTAGTGGAGACATAAATACAGGTTCCCCGTGATAAAATAAGCTTCGATTCAAGAGAACAGCCATGAATGCAGGCAGATGAGATGCATTTCTTTTTATTCTTGAATGCAACAAAAGTTGCAGATGTGTCTAATGCATTAAATGTGATTTTCCCACAAAAAGTAGGAATCTCGCTTTTGCAGGAACGTGTTTTATAGACACTGGCAAATATCTGATACAACTGAACATTCAGTATTACATTTGTAAAACACATAAAAGAAAGGCAGGTAATTATTGTTAATGAAGTTTTAGTATTAATGAATGCCTCAATTTATTATTTTTTTTATCTCCCCACTCACCTACAATATGGATATCACATACCCAATATTTTGGAAATAATCTATTTTTAGCCATTTACTGATTGACAATTCCTCAATGAATATTGATCGAAGTCTCTGAAAGAATTCACTGGTGCTGTCTTATTGTTCAACAATGCAAAAATGCTGGAATCAGATGGTTTACTTCTCAGACAAACAAAAATAACATCTTAGAGTACAATTACTAGAGAGAAAATTCTGGCTTAGATATTGTCATGTGACTCTTCTTCTTCAAGTGTGAAAATAGTTTGCAATAGAAAACTCAGAGTAACAGATTCAAGAAGTTTCAGCTTTTATGTGTGTGTGTGAATATGTGTGAACATTCAATGCTGAAAAGAAAAATCAAACAGCGTTTCAACTCTGTTGTATTTGGCATTTACTTGCCAGCTCCCGTATTTAGTGACGGCCAGCTTTA
>NC_142955.1:20180210-20185210 GCF_046866305.1 Octopus bimaculoides | reverse complement strand
ACAGTTAATTGACTAATGAGTTACAGTTTACTAATGAGACAGTTGGATTATAAACATCATGACACAGTTTAGTAACAAAGCAGTTTAGAAATGAGACAACTAATTTACTAAAGAACACTACATGACTAACGAGTTACAGTTTAGTAATAAGACAGGTACTTTACTAATGAGATACATAATTAGAAACCAGAGATTTAGCCTGCCATCAGGCCTCAGCGAAGCTGGGGCAACATCTTCTCAATTCAGGTTCACTTTTTTCATTCAGGATTTTCAGTTTGAAGCCTCAATTAGTTGAACCAGGGAAATTTTGCCAAACATAAGTTCAACAGAGACAAGACTAACCTTTTATTCTATGACTGACTGTGGCCTTGCTGGGGCAGTCTTTAATCAACTACACTGATTCACAACAATGAGCAAAATGAGTGAGATTTAAATAAAGGGAGTTAACTAAAAATCACATAGCCTTCTGCCTGATGCTCAACTCATTCTATAACCCACCCACCACACACACACACACACACACACGCACACATACATATGTACGGACATACATATAAGCCTTGGATTTGGGTTAGAAACTGGCTCTTTCTCTAATGGCAAGAAATCTTGAAATAAAACCGAATAATCACACACACATATGTACATATTGTTTCAAATACTCAGAAATCTCTACAAACACAGTTGATAGTTTCTGTTGCCTAGGTAACTTAATTAGCAGATGGAAGATATTTCTGCAAAATCACAGCAGCTAGAGTAAGAACAAACTGGAAAAAGTTCAGGCAACTTTCACCTCTGTTGGCAACAGAAAGATTTAAGGTCCAGGGGCAGATTGTACAAGGTTTGTGTCTGATGTGCGATTCTGCAATGGGAGCAAACTGAATGCTGGGGAAATGTGGAGGCTGGGATAAAACAAAAATGAAGCGAGCACATGCTTCACTGGATGTGTAATGTTGATGTGAATGAACAATGAAGCAGAGATGAGATGAGAGAAAAAAAACTGAGCAGAAGAGGAATGAGATGAAATGTGCGAGAGAGAGAGAGAGAGAGAGAACTGAGCTGATACAGACATGTGGTACACATGGGAAAATGTCAAGTTTTATATAAAGAAGTGCTGTGGGATGGAACATGTGGAAAAAGGGAGTCTAAGGAAGACATGGAATGGTGAAAGCTGACCTCAACACAAAACAGACAACACTGATGGAATTGACCTGTCCAATGATTTTATTTATGGGTTAACATGTATTGTTGCTGTGAGAATGATTACCTTCCATGTAAACAATTTTTTTCTACATAACCTTATTTGATTTTGTAAATGAACAATCTGGTGTGTTTATTTCAATGGCCTACAAATGTATACAAAAAGGTTCTTTGCCCTAGGTGTTGGGAAGGCACTCAGCAAGAAAGGGAAACAAAATGAAGAATGAAGAAGAAAAATTCATAATAATAACAATGGCTTTAAATTTTGGCACAAAGGGAGGAGTTAAGTTGATTACATCGACTCCAGTACTTAACTGGTACTCATTCTACTGACCCTGAAAAGATGGAAAGCAAAGTTAACCACAACAGGGTTTGAGCTCAGAATGTAAAAAAGCTGGACAAAATACCACAAGGCGTTTTATCTGACATGTTAATTATTCAAGCAGTTCACTGCCTTAATAATAATAATAATAATAATAATAATAATAATAATGGTTTCAAATTTTGCCACAAGGGTAGCCAATTTAGGGGAGGGAGACTTGTCGATGACATCAACTCAACTCCAGTCTTCAACTGGTATTTATTTTATCGAGCCCAAAAGGATGAAAGGTAAAGTTGACGTTGGCGCAATTTGAACTCAGAACGTAGCGATAGGCAAAATAGCGCTAAGCATTTTGTCTAGCACGCTAACGATTCTGCCAACTCATCACCTTCATAAAAATAATAACAGTTGGTGGTAGACAGTGATATGAATGGAAACCACATCATGACTTGACACAAATTTTATTAACACAGGAGGAGTGTTTGCAGTTGGAAAAACAAAGAGATCAGAAGACCTTGACGACGACGACAACGACAACGCCAGGTACTGTGTGTGATGGTGGTGGTGGGTGTATATAGAGTCAAAGTATGTGTATGAGGAGAGAGAGAGAGAGAGAGAAGGTTTATACATGAAGAAGCTGTTAACATATGGAAAAGAAGACAACAAATTATGAACAGTTTAAGGACCAATTTAGGGGTTAGGAAAAAAAAACAACACCAGAGAAAGAGAGAGTGAGAGAGAGAGAGAGAGAAACCTGAGAAAAAACCCACGTATGTTAAAAAGAAGAAGAAAAACATGAAATCATAGCAAAAAGAATTATTCAGTGTGTATGTGTGTGTGTATGTGTATATATATATATATATATATATATATATATATATATATATATATATATATATATACATATATACACATATATATACACACATACATACGCATAAATATATACATACAAACACACATTATATAATGTGTGGTGTGTGTATAGTATGCATGTGAGTTCAGCGATGCAGAGAAGCGTGAAATGAACTGGGGGTGGGGGAAGAACTGTTCAGTGAATATTGACTGGTTTAGGAGTGGGGGGGAGACAAAGAATGGAATGTTTAAAGATTTTAAAAAGGGTAACATGGAGGTGCATATATATATATTTATATATATGAGAGATGAACAGATGTAATTAAAAAAGGGGGAAAAAAATATAAAAGGGAGAAAAAAAGAAGGAAAAGAGATTCAATTTGCTAATTGAATGTTGGAGCCCCATCACCATGGCAACGACGTGAAAGCATGAAATGCAAAAATCCCACCATTTTGTGCGGGTGTATTGCAGAGATGCAGGCTATATACACACACATGAATGTATGTAGAAATACATTATACATACATATATATATATATGTTCATATAGATATATATATGTTCATATAGATATATATATGTTCATATAGATATATATACATGTATGTATATACACACATATGCGTATATATAGATAGATAGATAGAGAGAGAGAGAGAAAGATAGTAGCTGCTGCTACTGTCTTTGCTTATTTTTTTTTTTTCTTGGGTGGTGGGCGCTGTGGCGGGTGTCCTAAGAAGCATCCCCATGACAAGATGAGAGCGAGGTGAGACACAATACCTTCAAATAGCCCAGATAGTCTATGAGCAAGTTCTCAGGTTTGAGGTCGCGATACATTATATCCAAGTGATGTAAATATTCCAACACCAACACGATTTGTGCGGCATAGAATCGGGAATGCGGCTCACTGTAGAGAAAAAGGGCAAAAGGGCAAATGGGTTACGATGATAGAGACAAACAACAAAAAGACCAGGTAACAGCAAAGTCACATTCGGTCGCACAAGGTTGAACAGCTGTGAAAAAGAAAGAAAAAAACAAGAAAATAATGATTAAATAAAAAAGAAGAAAATAAAATGATGCAGGCATCATCATTTCTCAGAATTGGTCTAAACACAGGATTAGGATAATCTTGGATTAATTCATTTCAGAAAATATTACATAAAGTATTTTAAGGGTTGGAAGGGAGCGTATCTCGGGATTAAACTGAATGGGAAAAGAACTGGATTGTAGCTGATCCCTGATCCACAACAGATCAACAGATGTGTCATAGTTGATCCCTGATCCACACCAGATCAGCAGATGTATTATAGTGAATCCCTGATGCACATTAGATTAAGAGATGTATCCTAGTTAATACCCGATCCACACCAAATCCACAGACGTATTAGAGCTAATCGCTGATACAACACAGTTATAGCTCAAGCAATCCACAGTCTTCTATTGTTGACCAAACTTGAGTTGTCTGTGATGACCTCTGCTGTCTCTCACACACACACACACACCTGACCAAATAAAAACTGACAAGTGGAAGTGGTGGGATTTAATTTACAGTGCAGTGGTAGAAAGGGGGTCAGGAGAGGAGACATATGAATTATTGGGGAATGAAATGATAAAGGTAGGGTAAGGGGGAAAGAAATTGTATATTGAAAAGCAAGGGATCGATGGGAGAACAAGACTTTAGGGGGTCTGCTATTTGTTATGGTTTAAAACAATTCTGAGAAAGAAATCAATCGACATCATTTTTTGCTTTTCCTTCTTTTCGTTCTTCTTCTTCCTCCTCCTCCTCCTCCTCTTCATCTTGCTCTACAAAACTTTCAAGTCTGCCAACAACTGCTGGCTTTACTTACTTTCAAGTAACCAGATGAATCAATAAGCAAATTCTCAGGTTTTAAATCTCTGTAAATGATATCCAAGTAGTGCAGATACTCAAATGCCAACACGATTTGAGCCGCATAAAATCTGGAGTGAGGTTCACTGAAGCAGAAGAAATGAAACAAGTTATACAACAACAAACCTCTCCTACACCCTGACCTGAACATCTAGTGTGAGGTGACCCCTGAGGAGGAAGGGGTCATAGTTACTGATAGAACTTCATAAGTGGGGGGAAGAGAGGTGAATCAATGGAACTTGATGCTCCCAGTTATGGCATTCACTATTGATCTATAACATTGATCTGTTGTATAGATTAACCGATCAGTTGATTAGCAGGCCAGGCAGGTTTGGCTCTTCCGATCAGCAGAACAGCTTGCACATGCAAGTGGTTGAGTACTCCAGAGACAAGTGTACCATTAATGTAATCCTCAAGGAGACTCAACATGACACAGAATGTGATAAGGCCTACCCTTGTGAATTACAGGAACAACTAATTTTTGCCAACTGAGTGCGGCTGGAAATAAAGTGAAATAAAGTGTCTTGCTCAAGGTCACAATGTGCTGCCTGGAAATGAACTCGCAACCTTACGATTGTTAGCTGAATGCCTTAACCACTAAGCCATACGCCTTCTCGATCAGTTGATTAGCCCTTGATTCCTTCTTCAGTTTTGTTTCCCAAACCGAATCATGTACCAGTAATACCCTGGGGTCAAATACTGATTGTGGTGAAGTTGCCAGGATGTCTGACTGATGCT
>NC_142955.1:20172710-20175210 GCF_046866305.1 Octopus bimaculoides | reverse complement strand
GTTGAGATGCTTGAACGGAGATGCGTAGATATGTGCTGCATCCAGGAAGTAAGATGGAGAGGAGGTTCTGCAAGGTTCCTCACAGGCAAAGAACACAGGTACAAGATTTTCTGGGCAGGGAACACTGACGGGGTCGGGGGCGTAGGAATACTTCTAGCGGAGAAATGGGTGGATAAGGTAATCGAGGTCGTTAGAGTAAGTGACAGAGTACTTAAGATCAGACTAGTGCTTCATCATAGATTAGCTACTGTCATCTCAGCCTATGCACCTCAACCTGGGCTACCAGATGGTCTGAAAGACCAATTCTATGACACCCTCTTGCAAACTACCTCGTCGACGAGTGACAGGGACCTTCTCTTTGTGGCTGGAGACTTCAACGGTCATGTCGGACGTCGTGCTGGGGGCTTCCATGGCATACATGGAGGCTATGGCTTCGGTTCCCGCAACGAGGAGGGAACCAGACTGCTGGAGTTCTGTGATGCAACCAATCTTATAGTCTGCAATACCAACTTCAGGAAACCTGCCAGTCACCTAGTCACCTACCGCTCCGGCAGACACTCTAGCCAAATCGACTACATCCTCGCCAGAAATAGGGAAAGAGGGCGGCTTATAAATGCCAAAACCTACCCTGGCGAAGAATGTACCCCACAACATAGATTAGTAGTTAGCGACTTTGGGATCAAGGCAAAATGGGTGCCCAGAATTAGACAGGCTTGGAGAAGAAGGGTGTGGAAGCTTAAAGACCCTGCAAACGGACAGAGACTTAGAGACAAGTTACTTGAAGCATTTAACGAAATAGAAGGGGATATAGCATCATACAACGTGGAAGACAATTGGAGATTTCTGCGGGACAACCTGTTGAAAGCCACCGACCAGATTTGTGGGTGGTGTAAGGTCCCCTCCCAACCCAGAGTAACGTGGTGGTGGAACAAGGAGGTAGACAGGGCTATTAGACAAAAGAAACAAGCTTGGAAGGACTGGAAGAACGGTGGTAGCAGGGAATTGTACCAATGTGCCAGAAGGGAGGCTAGGCGACAGGTTTATTTAGCCAGAGGGGAAGCAGATAAGGAAAGATTTGCCAATGTTCTGCGCCGTGAGGACCAAAGACTCGAGGTATTTCGGGTTGCAAGACAGTGTAGGAGAGAGAATAGTGATGTTGTAGGAGAGAAATGTGTTCGCA
The DNA here is from genome assembly GCF_046866305.1 of Octopus bimaculoides. Taxonomy (NCBI): domain Eukaryota; kingdom Metazoa; phylum Mollusca; class Cephalopoda; order Octopoda; family Octopodidae; genus Octopus; species Octopus bimaculoides. The sequence continues at coordinate 20,174,030 of NC_142955.1, read as the reverse complement.
TGGATGATGGTACGCTTGCATTAAATGAGGATGCAAAGAAAGAGGTCTGGAGATGCCACTACGATAGATTGCTTAATAAAGAGAATGAATGGGAGAAAGAGAGCCTGCCTTATGTCGACCCAATAGAGGGACCAGCTATCCGAGTTGATAGTACCAGGGTAGATAAAGCAATTAAGAGTATGAAGACCGGGAAAGCCCCCGGCCCATCAGGAATCACTGCAGAGATGCTCAAAATATCTGGCAGTGTTGGCTATAGCCTAGTCACCCGTATTACGAACCAGGTGATACACGAAGGAGTCATACCCTATGACTGGTGTAGCAGCATCATAGTCAACTGCTACAAAGGTAAAGGGGACGCTTTAGATACAAATAATTACAGAGGCATCAAGCTGTTAGATCAGGTTATGAAAGTTACAGAGAGGGTCATAGCCCAACTAATTAGGGAGCGAATCAATTTAGATGAGATGCAGTTTGGGTTCGTGCTAGGTAAAAGCACTACTGATGCCTTATTTCTAGTGAGACAGTTGCAAGAGAAATACCTAGCCAAGGATAAACCTCTGTACCTGGCTTTCGTTGACATGGAGAAAGCCTTTGACAGGGTCCCCCGATCCCTTATCTGGTGGTCAATGAGGAAACTTGGGATAGAAGAATGGCTAGTGAGAGCTGTGCGAGCCATGTACAGAGATGCGGCCAGTAAGGTGAGGGTTGGAAATGAGTACAGCAATGAATTCCGGGTAGAGGTAGGGGTCCACCAAGGTTCCGTCCTCAGCCCCCTATTATTTACCATAGTCCTCCAGGCAATCACAGAGGAGTTCAAGACAGGTTGCCCCTGGGAGCTCCTCTATGCTGATGACCTTGCCCTAATTGCGGAGTCACTATCAGAACTAGAGGAGAAGTTTCAGGTGTGGAAGCAAGGTCTAGAATTGAAGGGCCTTAGAGTCAACCTAGCTAAAACCAAAATCCTAATAAGTAGGAAGGTAGATAAAACACAAACCCCTTCAGGTAGATGGCCCTGCTCAGTATGTAGAAAAGGAGTAGGTAGTAACTCTATAAGATGTACCCGGTGCAAGCTATGGACACATAAGAGGTGCAGCAACATCAAAGGCAGGTTAACTAGCAAGTTAGTTTTTGTTTGTGGCAGATGTTCAGGTGCAATAAAGACTGCAAACAAACAGGAAACAACTTCTATCTCATTCCAGGGTGAAAAACTAGAGGTAGTCGATAGCTTCCGCTATCTGGGCGACCAAGTTAGTAGTGGGGGTGGGTGCGCTGAAAGTGTAGCTGCTAGAATAAGAATAGCCTGGGCAAAGTTTAGAGAGC
>NC_142955.1:20140210-20167710 GCF_046866305.1 Octopus bimaculoides | reverse complement strand
GGTTCGAATTCTGGACCAGGCAGAGTGTTATGTTTTTGAGCGAAACACTTCCTTTCGTGCTGCTCTGCAGGTGGGAAAGAGACAGAATCATTGTCTGGTTCGTGGAGATGTGTAGCGAGAACAAGTTGTGTTGTTGCATTAAATGATCATTAAGTTTTATTTATACATGTAGCAATCATATAATTGTTGGCTCACCACACTAATTTGATTGGTTAAGATATCCATCACATGGATTTTGAGTCAGTTGTGTCATGATTAGTCAGAAATTGGAGTAAAAGTGCAATCACGTTTTGCTTAACATATTTTAAATGATAATTTCTATATGTTTTCTGAGCCCATTTTACTCCATAAATTGGTTGAACAAACATTTCACCAGGTAGGGAGGAGGTGGGTTGCAGAAACCAGCCGTCCATAGAAGAACCGACACACAACGGAGACATACAAACAATGATGGGCTTAGCTTAATCACCAGGATGAGGGAGAAAGGACAACCTTACAGAACTTGTTAATGCTTTCTTTGTGTCCAAAACTACTGTGCAGATATCACAAAGGAATAAAGACTCCATGTTAGCTTTCAAGATGGCTTCTCTTCTTCATTCATACTTACCAAACTCATAACATCATAACTGAACAAGGAGACACACGCACCCTTCGTAAAAAATGTTTTACAGTAAATCTCACTCTCTAGATTCTGAGTTCAAATCCCATGCCTGGAAATCATTCCAGTACTCATCTCAAATCTAGTCATGGAGGGCTAAAGTTCTAGCAATCTACTGAACGGCAATAGGGGAAGGTTCTGGCCCTCCTAGGTTGTACAGAGTGTGGAGAAGGTTCACATGCACATGTCCAAATGCTGGTCACCACTAGACACAGGAACAAAGGTACACATATCCATATATTAACATATATGGCTGTATGTTAAGAAGTTTGCTTCCCAGCCACATAGTTCCAGGTTCAGTCCCACTGCATGACACCTTGGGCAAGCATCTTTTACTACAGCATTGACCAAAGCCTCGGGAGTGGATTTGGTAGAAAGAAACAGAAAGAAACCTAGTGTGTGTGTGTGTGTGTGTGTACACACACACACATGCATATCTGTGTGCATGTCTTTGTATTTGTTCTCCCCTGACAACCAGTGCTGGTCTGTTTACACCCCCCTCCAATAACTTAATGGTTCGACAAAAGAGATCGATAGAATAATCACAAGTTTCAAAACAAGATTTTTAAAAATAAAGTATTGTGATTGATTCATTTGAATAAACTTGTTGAAGGTGGTGCTCCAGCATGACCACAGTCTGATGACTGAAACAAGTAAAAGATAAAAGACAGCAGGGATACCTTTCATCCTTGGACTACTGGATTGGGCTGACCTGGGGCTAAAAAAACAATTGTATTTTATTTGCTTGTTTTAATAATTAAAAAATTCATTATTGTACAACTGCAATGTTGTTAACGAAGATGAGGACGGTGATGATAAAGAGGGAAGAGAGTGAAAGTGAATCCCTAATTTCATTGACCCCCTTTACACACCCACAACAAAGGCAATAATTAAGGATGATCCTCCAATTACAGAAACCATCGTGAATTAATAAAAGGCTGAGAATCTCAAATTCTGTCAGCAGACAGAGAATTGAGGTTCCCCGGGCTAAAGGTCAGCCTGTCACCTGTGTAGGCCTCTACAAACACCCATGGCCCACAGAAAGTGATTCAGTTACACAAACAAGTTGTTTGGGTGAAATATGACCCTGGAAGGGGGTTTCATATATCAGCTTAATGTCAGCTCATCCCAGCATTTGATCCTCTGACACAGCAATCTAGACAACAAAGACAATCTGTGATTGTTTAGCTCTCCCCACCTCAATAACATTGATACAGGAAATCTCTGGTTACATCCTCATCGTTACCCTCACCGTCGTTTAATGTCTCATTCTTATATTGTGCTATGGCTTAACCCTTTAGCATTCAGATTTTTCTGTCAAGCATTAAATGCTTACTTATTCACATTAGTCTTGAATTAATCATGCATTTATTTTGTTTGGCTTCAAAATTTCAGTGATCTGATAATTTATTTTTCACTATAACATTGTAAAGTAGGTGTGAGAGGTTGGGCCTTGGCCAGTTTGAACATAAAAAAAAAGGCAGAATATTTTGGCCAGATTAAATGCTAAAGGCCAAAGGCAAACTAGTTCAATACAAGACAACAAATGAAAGGACAGTGTCATGTTCCAGTGTCCCCTGTGTTGCCTTAGTTTCTATGGTTGAAGGACTTTCTTAAGGGCCCCTAAAGATATTTTGTTTTCTAGGGATACTGTATTTCAGACTACATTATTCAGTGGGTCCTTCTTTTAAGACAGGTTGGCTGCAGTGTCTAGTAAGTCACATCACCATATAAAGTTTACTTCATTATCTCCCAGTAAAAGCAAGGGTTTGTGGTCCTCGACTCAGTGACGAGGAAACTGAACGACATCAGACGCAAGCCAGAGGATGTATTGGAACTTAAGATAATTGGGATGACCAGCTCAAACCTTGTCAGCATGGGAAGCACATGTAAATTAAGGGGTCACACATCACACAAGTATATCATGCAGATGACATTTTTGGGGACAAACAAACAATGACATTTGGGGACTCTAATACACACACACACACACACACACACACACACACACACATTTATTTAAGTAATACAAATACATAGATAGTGTTTGGAACATAAGAAGACAAATATATATGTTGGGATATTAAAGATGGTGTTTGGGCCATAACAGAAATTACTGACATAAAATTACCAGGTTTTAGTTGAATGATTTTAAAAAAGGAGAGGGGTGTCATAGAACCAAGGTTCACATCACACAAATTGTTATCAAAGGGAAGTTTTATTTCAGTTTGGACATCATCATCAACAACAACAATATTTATTTATATCAATTTGAGAAAAAAAATGACATAAAAAATAACTTGTATCAACTTCATTTGTAAAGGTGCTTTAGTTAATTAAAGAGAATTAGTAAACAATATGAAAAGGCATTAAAAAGGGAATATCCATAGTATAGCAAGGGGTCAGCTGAAGTGATGGGTTTGCACTAGATTTTCAAGTTGGGATTCTTTTAGTTTTATGAGAAAGGGTTGGTTATAGTATGTAGGGAGAGAGAGAGGAGGAAGTTACAGGGTTGTGAAGTTTCAACAATTGTTGAAGGGAGTGGATGGGTTGAAGGGAGTTGACTGGGATCTAGGGCCTCTAGTGTCTTGACAGGAGGGTAAAGGCTAGTCTAGAAATTTCTACAACTACTGTGTGAACCACTTGCCTGAAAATTGGGTCTTTTGCCTTTTGAAAGTTTGTAAGGGAACTGTAACGATGACAAACAGAAGATGAACTTGCAAAATAAAGGTCAACAAACAGCTAGAAACAACAGTCGGGTGCAGGTGTGTTTATTTACCTTTCAATGCAGTGCTATTTAAAACACTTTGATCCAGTTAGAAGCTTACCTTATAAGGCTCAGCTAACTGAATCCTTTAACTGAGCCTACAAAACCTTAAGTTGCATGGGGCCAAATCAAACTGTTTTAAATACTAATACATGTGACCCCTACAAAATGTGCTTAGTCCCTCTTTCTTTCATTTGTTCACTTCTATATATATATATATATATATATATATATATATATATATAGTATATTTGCCACTTAAATGTGGCTAGACCCTAAAGATGAATGCTACTGTTGCTTTTAGCCCCAGGAGAACATCTCCTCCAGCTGGCTATTGACACACTTTCTGTGCCCTGTCAGTATTTGCAAAGGGAAGTCATCTTTCCCATCGTCGATCTGACGTGATACGCAAGGACTCGAGTTTCTGGGTATTTACCCTTCGTCAGCGTAAATGGTGCATATATGATGAGACTTCCCCTCCCCATTTCAAAGGGGGTGGCCACAGGAAGGGCATTGAGCTATAAAACAATAACAACATACAGAAGGATGAAGACTCATCTCTTGTTGTAGGTGAGAGATAATAAATGGCTGTGAGATGTGGGCAATGGATTATAGCCACCACATTAATGAGTATAAAGAAATGACGGTGGTGGTGGTGACGGTGATGGTCATGGTGATAATAGTACTGCTGATGATACTGAAGTTGATCATGATGATGCTGATGGTGGTGGTGATGATGGGGAATCTCTCAGGAATGGACCCAGTTTTTTTTTAATTCTCTTACTCAATAGTTTAAAACTTTCAGACACCAAAAAAGGCAGAAAACATAAAACATTCTTTGAAAAAAGACAAAAAAAGTTTGTTTTGTATCAAAAACTAACAATTTACAACAAAAATAAATTCAGAAATAATTTTCTCAAATATTTGACAACATTAATTCAGATTTAATATTAACGACTCAAAGAAACATATCTAATAAATGGGAGGATGGTGGTGGTGGTGGTGGTGGTGGTGGTGGTGGTGGTGGTGGTGATGGGGTGACCTTGAGGGGAACCTTGAAAGAAAGGGGCCAGCTGCATGGTTAAGAATCTCACTTTGCAGCCATGTGGTTTTGGGTTCAAGCCCCACTGCATGACACCTTGGGCAAGTGTCTTCTATTTTCACTCTGGGCTGACCAAAGCCTTGTGAGTAAATATGGTAGATGGAAACTGAAAGAAGCCCATTGTGTGAGTGTGTGTATCTATAAATAGAGAGATAGAGAGGGACTAGCAGGCAGACAGACAAGATAAAGACAAAGAGGGAGAGGGGGAGGAAAGAGAGAGAGACAGGCAGACAAACGGACAGACAGTTAGATAGATAGATATCATCACCAGCATTTAACCTCCGCCTGTCCATGCTTGTCTGGGCCAGACAGTGGTGACTGAGGCAGATGTCCATACGTAAAAACACCCATTACACTCTGTAAAGCGGTTGGTGTTAGGAAGGGCATCCAGCTGTAGAAACCCTGCCAAATCAGATTGGAGCCTGGTGCAGCCCTTCCAGCTTACCAGCCCTGGTCAAACTGTCCAACCCATGCCAGCATGGACAACGGACGTTAAATGATGATGACGATATACACACAATTGTGTATATTAAATGATATTTATCTCTTTCTGGAAGGAGTACCTTTTTGTAGATTCTACATACAATGGAACTGTTATAAATATGTGTGTGTGTGTGTGTGTGTGTGTGTGTATATATATATATATATACATATATATATATATAGAGAGAGAGAGAGAGACAGACAGATAGATAAATAGATAGATACACACACACACACACACACACACACACACACACACAAGCACACACTCATAGATATGGTTTGCAGCAATGTTGTTTGTGTGGAGATAGTTGTTGGGTGTGGCGGAAAAGTAGAGGTAGTGAGCAATCAATAAATGTGAGGAAGGAGGGTCATGGGTGTTGATTGTCAGAGGTCAACAGAGCTGAACAGAGTTTAATCTGGATGCTGTGAGATGGGAGATAAGCCAACAGCCAGCGATCACTCACCCACCACCACCACCGTCGTCATCATTACTAAGCTACTTATATCAAATATTAGCTGTATTGATCTCACAGTTCAATAATGTTGACTCTAAGAAATTTAATGTTCATGGTGGTGAGTGAATCAGGGGGGACAGAGGTTCAACTCACAGCTGAGGAAGACAATACACCCACACAGGGCACAGGTCCACATAAGCACAAACGTTCTAATGAAGGAGCCTCTATGTGGTTGTTCATGAAGCTAGAAATAGCAACCATATTTCCTCGAATGGCACACATTGGACCCTGTAGTCCAATGCGATGGTCATGGCTGGAACATCTTTGAACATAGATCTGTTCGATAAGGACAGACCTGGGGCTAAACAACTACACCAGACCCCTCCCATTTCCTGCCACCCCCACTCCTGTTGTTATAGTAACTAAAGGGAAGGGGGTGAGGGTGTTGTAACAAAGAGGTAGCAGTTGAGAAGTGAAACCCTGTCTTCTGCTCTGCTTTGGGGTGTTGTTGTTTAGCCCCAGGTCAACAATAACCATCTTCAGGCCTATGATCATTGACATTCTAACCATGACCAACCCATCACCTAATGTGTCCACTACACCTTTTTAATGATGCTAATGTTATGAGGGAGATATGGCTGCTATTTCTTGTACACAGAGGCTTTCTTGATGGCAAGCCTAGTGTATGTGTGTGTGTGTGTGTGTGTGTGTGTGTGTGTGTGTGTATCCCTTTGCCTTGACATCATGTGATAATTGTTAACGATTGTCCCTGTCATAAAAGCAGGGTCATTCATTTCCAATCATCCATGAAAAACATGTCTAGCCATGGGGCAATATTATCTGACTTGGAAACAGGTGAGGATTGGCCACAGGAAGGGCACTCATCGATAGACAAACCAACCTCTAAAAGTTTTGTGTATCCCATGGCAACACGGAGAGATAGAAAGTAAAAATACTGTTGATGATTATGACAGTGAAGATGATGATGATAATAATAATAATAATAATAATAATAATAATGGATACATCTGAGATGCTCCAACAGTTCATAATTCAACAATTTATCTCATCCAATTTTCAATGTAGGCCAACAAACCAGATGTTCTCCCCACCAACACCCCACAGTTTTTCACCTGTAACTCAAACCTTAACGACAATTTACCTGCAATATTCCAGTTTTATGAGAAAGTCTGACACTTTAGATATGAACAGTAAAGAATCCTGGATTTAACATATTTCACAATATTTAGAAGAGAATCAGGTAACCAACTCCAAGAGAATTCTTCAGGAATTCCAGCAAACCATTTCCTTGGTATCTTGTTTCAGTTATTCCAGAAAAATATCTCAATCTGACCTCAGTTTAGCAGATACGCTGCCAGGTCTTTCATGATGTGGCTGTGTGGAAAGAAGTTTGCTTCCCAATAACATGGTTTCGGGTTCAGTCCCACTGTGTAGCACTTCGAGGAAGTGTCTTCTACTATGGCCCTAGGCCAACCAAAGCCTTGTGAGTGGATTTGGTAGGCAAAAGCTGAAAGAAATCTTTCTTTCTCTCTCTGTGAAATTAAATAAATGACAAGGAAACAGGAATTATATAATCAACTTCCTTGGGTTACACCTGTTTCTGCTTGAAGATGTACTGATGACACTAAAAGCTCGATGCTGGTGCCATGTAAAAAGCACCCAGTGCCACTCTGTAAAGTGGTTGGCATTAGGAAGGGCATCCAGCTGTAGAAACCCTGCCGAAACAGACACTGGAGCCTGATGTGGCTCCCAGCCTTGCCAGCCTCTGTCAAACCGTCCAACCCATGCCAGCATGGAAAAACAGACACTAAATGATGATGAAGATGGTATATATATATATATATATATATATATATATACACATACCCGGTGCAAGCTATGGACACATAAGAGGTGCAGCAACATCAAAGGCAGGTTAACTAGCAAGTTAGTTTTTGTTTGTGGCAGATGTTCAGGTGCAATAAAGACTGCAAACAAACAGGAAACAACTTCTATCTCATTCCAGGGTGAAAAACTAGAGGTAGTCGATAGCTTCTGCTATCTGGGCGACCAAGTTAGTAGTGGGGGTGGGTGCGCTGAAAGTGTAGCTGCTAGAATAAGAATAGCCTGGGCAAAGTTTAGAGAGCTCTTACCCCTGCTGGCGACAAAGGGACTCTCACTCAGAGTAAAAGGCAGACTGTATGACGCATGCGTACGAACAACCATGCTACATGGCAGTGAAACATGGGCTGTAACTGCTGAGGACATACGTAAGCTCGCAAGGAATGAAGCCAGTATGCTCCGTTGGATGTGTAATGTCAATGTGAATACCCGTCAGAGTGTAAGTATCTTGAGAGAAAAGCTGAACATTAGAAGCATCAGTTGTGGCGTGCAAGAGAGACGATTGCGCTGGTATGGACATGTGGTGAGAATGGAGGAGGATAGCTGCGTGAAAAAGTGCCACACCCTAACAGTTGAGGGAACCCGTGGAAGAGGTCGGCCCAGGAAGACCTGGGCTGAGGTGGTGAGGCAAGACCTTCGAACATTGGGCCTCACCGAGGCAATGACTACTGACCGAGACCTTTGGAAATGTGCTGTGCGTGAGAAGACCCGGCAAGCCAAGTAAGATCGTTGCCAGTGCCCCTGGACTGGCTCTTGTGCGGGTGGCACATGAGATGCACCATTTTGAGCGTGGCCGTTGCCAGTACCGCCTGACTGGCTCCCGTAGGATTTTCGAGTGAGATCGTTGCCAGTGCCCCTGGACTGGCTTGTGCGGGTGGCACATAAAGGACACCATTTCGAGCGTGGCCGTTTTCGTGCGGGTGACACGTAAAAGCACCCACTACACTCTCTGAGTGGTTGGCGTTAGGAAGGGCATCCAGCTGTAGAAACTCTGCCAAATCAGACTGGAGCCTGGTGTTGCCATCCGGTTTCACCAGTCCTCAGTCAAATCGTCCAACCCATGCTAGCATGGAAAGCGGACATTAAACGATGATGATGATGTACACTATGTATGTGCGTGCATATATACATCACAAATGATATCACAACTTGTCAACACTGTCCTCATATAGGTTGTGTATGTGTGTGTATATGTGTGTGTGTGTGTGTGTGTGTGTGTGTGAATGTATATACATCACAACCTTCCTCTTCCCTTCTCCTTCTGACCACATCTATTCCAATATTGACACAAATCACGAAATTATGTTAATTACAATTTCACTTAATTACAAACCTCCTTAAACAGAGAGGCTGTATATAAATCTCTAATTAAATTATAATTAACTAACAAGGTTAATTAGTGAAAGATGATTTTATAGAACTTAAGTTTAGAGATGGGAAGATCCTTCCAGAAAGTGAGGTGGGGGGGAGGAGTCAGTGAAAAGTGGAGACTACATTCATGATTAGCAATTTTTAATTAAATCAGAGTGTTTAATTAATCTGAAATTGATACTCTAATTACAGAATTCTGTTTTGGAGGAAGAATATTTTTCACAGGTAGAAGACTATAGTAATTGCTGCAGGTCAACTTGCTGTAAATTGGTACCATGGTGAAGTACACTCCACTACCATGTACGGGGAAGCTCAGCCAGAGAACAAAGTTTGCAGGTTCCCGGTGAATAAGGGGTTGTTATGATATAAAGAGCAAGTTTATGAGGAGATAAGAAGCATGCTCACACCTCGGCCAATGGAATAATGCCCCACCCCTTAAGACAACAAAGGTGGTGGTCGCCAGCAGATGACATCCATCATGAAACAATAGGTAAAAACCCACCTGAAGGGCTTCCACACGATTTCCAATGATCCCATGAAGGGGTCTGGGTCTAGTGGAGGGGATACCACACAATAGGGTTTCTTCTTGACAACCCAGTGCCATAAATAGCAAAGATTTGATTAGCCTTGAAGGAATGAACACCACTACATCACTATATTTTCTGTGATGCTGTGCCTAAGGCTTGTAGAGACTGAATCCCATATTGTCCTAGTCAAGTTATGAATACCACCACATCACTGTATCTTCTAGGATACTGTCCCACCAAGCGGCCTTAACACAGTGGAATCCACAAAGTGGTATTGGTAAACAGTTGCTAATAATTGGAGGGGGGGGGGCAATGATAGGGGAAGAAGTAAGACCCAGGGCTCAACTGGTGTGTGGTCTCTGGGTGTATATAAAGTAACATAACAACCAGAGAGATATCATCAATAACAACTGGCTGATATCAAATTTCACTAGAAATACACCACTCCATCATCATTTAATATACATTGACCATGCTGGCATGGGTTGGATAATTTGACCAGGGCTGGCAAGCTGAAAGGCTGCACCAGACTCCAGTCTGATTTGGCATGGTTTTCTATGGCTGGATGCCCTTCCTAATGCCAACCACTCCAAGAGTGTAATGGGCACTTTTACATTCCACTGGCACGGGTGCCATTTGTGTAACACCAGTATCTGCCATGACTGAGATTTTGCTTGGCTAGATGGGTCCTCTTTTCAAGCACAACTTAAGGCCAAAAAGTGTATTTATGTCCCCGTAACTTAACAGTTTGGCAAAAAAGACTGATAGAATAAGTACCAGGCTTACAAAATATAAGTCCTGGGAGTCGATTTCTTTGAATGAAAAACTCTTTTAAGCAGTGCTCCAGCATGGCCGCTGTCAAAAATGATTGAAACAAGTAAGAGAATAAAGGAATTTAATTTTGTGCGCATGTGTGTGTGTCCGTGTGTGAGTGCATAGATATATATGCAGGTGTATATGCAAAATGATTGGTTTTAAAAACATTAATTATTTGGGGGCATTTCTTAAACAGTAACACAGTTCCAGGACTTCAATTGTATGGAATTTACGATGTTTCTAATCATGTTACCATGGGAATCAGAAATGAAATCAAAGGAGTAATCTTGGACTCGCCATTTTCACAAAAGTGTCGTTCACAAAAGTGTTTCACCATCAGAACAGAAAGACAACTTTCGTTTTATATTTCAAACAAATATTCTGACAGAGAATATTCAAAAGAAAACCAGGCTTAATTTACAAATGGATGATCGGAAACGAGTAACTCTGGGCCCAGGAAATCAGAACCTTTCGTTTATTAAAGAACACTCAACGTTTGTATTGGTTCCTGTCATTTATCACTTCCGGTGAATCAACAGATTTATGTGTGTGTGTGTGTGTGTGTGTGTGTGTGTGTGTGTACAAACTTGTTATCAGTTCAAATATGCTTCAAGCATATTTGAACCGGTGAGGAACCCATTCATTGTATTTTGTCATGGAGAAAATTTCTCGGAGACACACACACACCTCTATTGCTTACATAAATAAGTATTGCTTATTCTTTGTCCTCAACCTTTTCTATGTCAGCCATATGTATATATATATATATATATATATATATATATATATATATATATATATTGTGTGTGTGTGTATACACACAGAGACACACACTGCGTGCTGATTATCTGACACAGAAAAGCTAAAGAATGGTGATTAAACCAGTCTATTTTTAACAGGATGGGGGCGGGGAATCAACAAGTTCACACTGTTCCCCCTTCCCTTCCAGTGGACATGACATGATATATATAGATATACAAATACACGTCTATATAAATAAATACACAAATATATATAAATATAAATGTGTATATATATATAATGTCCAGGGCAATGGTGTCACCCAGGTCAACAATGCCAAAAAATGTCCAACACTTGTTGTTGCCACTGCAATATAAGGTCAGGGAGAGATACTGCTACGACTCTGGATAACACATTCTGAAACACATTTCTAGGCAGCCACTAAATTTGTTAGAAACAGCAGCCAAACCTCCCACATAACACACCTCTAGTATCATAGATATGGACAAATGCATTAGCTAAGGTAGACAAAGCCTGAAAACGTATAGGATGGCCACAGCTGGATTGTCACCTCCAGCTCTACCATTTCTGCCATCATTGTCAATGATAATAATAATAATCCTTTTTACTGAAGGCAAAAGGCCCGAAATTTGGTGGGGACGGACTCGTTGATTACATCAACCCCAATAGTTCACTGGTACTTACTTTACTAATCCTGGAAGGATGAAAGGCAAACTCGACTTTGGCAGAATTTTAATCAACAGTGTAAAACACATGGTCTTATGTTTAGTTTATGACATCAACCGCAGTATGTGACTGGTACACAATGAGCCCAATGGGGATTGAACACAGAGCCTTTCAGATGAAGATATAATCACTCTATTCTAACTGGATTTGATCCATAACAGTCAGGTCTCTCATAAAATCTATCAAGTTTGTGCATCCTTTACACAGGTCATAGCAAATCATCACTCTTATAATAAATGCTGTTGTGTTCTATATTTTGTGTCACACAAAGAGAACTGTAATGCTGTTGAAATTAATAGCTTTCTTACTCTATACATTGTGGCAGTGTATATATATATATATATATATACACAGACATTCATGTATATATAAATACATTATGTATTGTTTCAATGCTATACTGAACTACAGAGTATATATAAATATGTTTTAACCAACGTTGTATGTAAAGAGAAATAACATGTTGTCTGAAGCTCTACAATACATTTGTGGACATAAAAAGAGAAGTCAACTCAACTAGTTTCAGTCCTGTTTTGGGATTTCATCAGTGACTACTTCCCTCTCTCGACTGAGACATTGCCTAAGTAAACCAGATTTCATAATTTACATATTCTAACCGACTTTTAATGAAACTTGCTGAAACAGATCAACAACTTGGTCAATCCAGTTTACTTAAATAATGTCTTGGTGGACAGGTAAAGAAGGTGGTCAGTCATTGAAACTAGTCCAGTTGATTCCTCATTTCCTGTCCACAATCATATTCTATGTCAAGACATTTACATCTGTCTATACAGAATGTGGACTAAAATATAATGACAAGTGCTCTGTATACATTTGTACACACATGAGAGAGACAGGCAGACAGACAGTGTGTGTGTGTGTGTGTGTCGAACCCGTCCCATACGTATCCCACATGGGTTTTATTTACATGTATTTTTATGCATACTTATAAATATATTTATATTCTATAAATATTTTTTTTTAATATTCATATGTGTCGATATATATTAATATACGTATACGCATTTTAAGTCGAATTTATAAATATACGAGTATGGTTGCCTAATTTGAGGTTATATCTTAATTCTTATTTTGATAGATAGATAGATAGACTTACTTGGAGATAGATGTGTGGCGTTCAATTATATAATAATATAAACATATATATATATATATATATATATATATATATATATATATATATATGAAACTTGGGATAGAAGAATGGTTAGTGAGAGCTGTGCGAGCCATGTACAGAGATGCTGCCAGTAAGGTGAGGGTTGGAAATGAGTACAGCAATGAATTCCGGGTAGAGGTAGGGGTCCACCAAGGTTCCGTCCTCAGCCCCCTCTTATTTATCATAGTCCTCCAGGCAATCACAGAGAAGTTCAAGACAGGTTGCCCCTGGGAGCTCCTCTATGCTGATGACCTTGCCCTAATTGCGGAGTCACTATCAGAACTAGAGGAGAAGTTTCAGGTGTGGAAGCAAGGTCTAGAATTGAAGGGCCTTAGAGTCAACCTAGCTAAAACCAAAATCCTAATAAGTAGGAAGGTAGATAAAACACAAACCCCTTCAGGTAGATGGCCCTGCTCAGTATGTAGAAAAGGAGTAGGTAGTAACTCTATAAGATGTACCCGGTGCAAGCTATGGACACATAAGAGGTGCAGCAACATCAAAGGCAGGTTAACTAGCAAGTTAGTTTTTGTTTGTGGCAGATGTTCAGGTGCAATAAAGACTGTAAACAAACAGGAAACAACTTCTATCTCATTCCAGGGTGAAAAACTAGAGGTAGTCGATAGCTTCCGCTATCTGGGCGACCAAGTTAGTAGTGAGGGTGGGTGCGCTGAAAGTGTAGCTGCTAGAATAAGAATAGCCTGGGCAAAGTTTAGAGAGCTCTTACCCCTGCTGGCGACAAAGGGACTCTCACTCAGAGTAAAAGGCAGACTGTATGACGCATGCGTACGAACAACCATGCTACATGGCAGTGAAACATGGGCTGTAACTGCTGAGGACATACGTAAGCTCGCAAGGAATGAAGCCAGTATGCTCCGTTGGATGTGTAATGTCAATGTGAATACCCGTCAGAGTGTAAGTATCTTGAGAGAAAAGCTGAACATTAGAAGCATCAGTTGTGGCGTGCAAGAGAGACAATTGCGCTGGTATGGACATGTGGTGAGAATGGAGGAGGATAGCTGCGTGAAAAAGTGCCACACCCTAACAGTTGAGGGAACCCGTGGAAGAGGTAGGCCCAGGAAGACCTGGGCTGAGGTGGTGAGGCAAGACCTTCGTACATTGGGCCTCACCGAGGCGATGACTACTGACCGAGACCTTTGGAAATGTGCTGTGCGTGAGAAGACCCGGCAAGCCAAGTAAGATCGTTGCCAGTGCCCCTGGACTGGTTCTTGTGCGGGTGGCACATGAGATGCACCATTTTGAGCGTGGCCGTTGCCAGTATCGCCTGACTGGCTCCTGTAGGATTTTCGAGTGAGATCGTTGCCAGTGCCCCTGGACTGGCTTGTGCGGGTGGCACATAAAAGACACCATTTCGAGCGTGGCCGTTTTCGTGCGGGTGACACGTAAAAGCACCCACTACACTCTCTGAGTGGTTGGCGTTAGGAAGGGCATCCAGCTGTAGAAACTCTGCCAAATCAGACTGGAGCCTGGTGTTGCCATCCGGTTTCACCAGTCCTCAGTCAAATCGTCCAACCCATGCTAGCATGGAAAGCGGACGTTAAACGATGATGATGATGATGATGATAATGCATATATATATATATATATTTTTCCCTGTGGTCCCACACAATAATATCTGGTCAGTTGTGTTTTAACTTGGCGGCTGTGTTAAGTCCCACCAATATTCTTTTGACCCATTGGTCTCAATTTGGCCAACTTCATTTCTAGGTATTCTGTTTTGTTATCCTGTTCCAGACCGTTCTGGCCATCAAATCATGCCTCACGGAAGGGTAATATCTGGTAGAGATTCTCTTACAACTGGCAATAATGTGATTGATGTCTTCAGTATTGCTCTTGTACAATCCTAGATTTGTTGTGTAGATAAGTGTAGTGAGGCATGAAATCACTATTTTGTCGTGGTGGTGTAGCACAGTCGTGCTATGCCCATTTCATCCATTTACTATTGGATACATGAGGCAACTTCTACCCAGGAGTAAAAGAGCTAAAGTAGTTACAGTTTTGACGTCAAGGAAGCAACAAGACTTTCTGTGGCACCTCTTCTGTGTTCACCACCAACTTAATTAGTTGCAGATCTGCAACCTCTTCGCTATGAGATCATTACAGCATTCATGGCCAATGCTGTGCAACTCGCTTCACTTACATCTATTTTTATTCTGCAGCATTTAAGTCTCCAGTGAAATACAAATTGAGTCATGGGAAATTCATTCATGTCTCTCTAGACATTTCTTATTTTCTCATTACATTACACACACTTTTACATACCAACCTAAATGGTAGTCTTTTTACAGCAGCACGTGTGAGTTACACGAAAGAAATAAATCATTTATATTTTATTTACAACATTGACTTCTGATATTTGTTTCCACATTCACGTCATACAAATCATAATGGTCCCCATTAAATAGGTGACGACCAATCCACTGACTTCTGGACCCTCACTGGTGACATTTTTATTTATTGATTATCTACTAGCTGGTCGACCTTCTAACTATTATTTGTCTTATTACTAGATGCGCAAATATGTGTACACACACACACACATATACTCATGATTTTTCAATAGAAACTATTGTAGGTATGTGCACAATTCATAAATTTCATTCTTTTGTCAAATGTTAAAATGCTGCAATTCAAAAAGTAAAAGTAGTTTACAATTTATCTTAATATCATTTTCAACAAAGCTTTAGAATTAAACCTGTTTATCATCAGAACATGCATACATAAACAGCACAGGTGTGTTAGTGTACATAAACGCACAAGCAGATATAAGAGATAAAACAGGTAGGTTAGTATGTATATACATATATATATATATATATATATATATATATATATATATATAGGAGGTTGGTGTATGCAGAAGGTTGGTATATATAGTTAATGTTAATGAGAAAACACCAATTAATAAAGAAAGAACATGGAAAAGGAAATTGGGAAGAATCCTCTTGAATGTTGGTGCCACAGTAAAGTACATCGAAGGGATAGAAAGGTCAACGACCATTGCAAACCCAGTCAAATTGACAGAGAGGAACACCAGTCAATGAGGGCAGTAATCCCCAATAAGAACTAACAAAGACAATCTGTCCATGCCATACCAATCCAAGAAGCAAATGTTAAATGATGGTGATGATGATACATAGGGTGAGCACCATCATCATCATGATGGTAGTGGTGGACACACAGAAAGATAATGAGGAAAAAGAATTTCTGTATTGGTAGGGGTCTGTAGAAGGAACACACAGACAGACAGTGACACAGTAACATGGGAGAGAGGTGGGAATTAAATAGAATTCTTATAATGGGAATGGTCTTGACTTACATGTGACGGGTGATCCCATTTCTGCTGAAATTCCTCCTTGGCTTTGGCCAGAAATTCCTTAACTGAAAAATAATAATAATAATAATAATAATAATAATGATAATGATAATAATAATAATAGTTTCGTTAATAGCCACAAGGGTTCAGAGAAAAACAAAGGCAATACAAAAATACCAAATATGGTGTAAGGGATGGGATTTACCTGGGACAGGTAAAATAAAAACAACAAAATAAAACAAAAACTCCCCCATAGGAGGGGGAAACTGGTAATAGCCAGTCAGATTAAATAAATGGCTACCTATTAGTTGAAATCACACTGTTGTTATTATTATTATTGATTGTTATGTAGCTCATAAACCAGGAAATCCAAAAATGGCGGAAATTCAAAAAATATTTCTCACAGGAATTGCAAATATCCTACATAAAATACTGTGTCTATGTAATCCCAAATTTTAAAACAAACTTATAATTTTCTTATGTTTCTTTGGACATTTTCTAGAACAATACTTTGTGCAAAACCAAACATATGGCACCCTAGCCATGACACCAACATGGACTTCTAACTTGTTGTCTCCTGAAGTCTCTCGGGGAGACTTGTACAGATATAAAGCAAACGTCAAACATATAATAATTATTTCAAATTTTTGCCACAAGGGCAGCTTGAGGGAGGTGGGGATGAGTCAATTACATCGACCCCAGGGTTCAACTGGTACTTATTTTATCAACCCCGAAAGGATGAAAGGAAAAGTCAACCTCGGCAGAATTTGAATTCAGAACGTAGTGACAGGTGAAACACCACTTAGCATTTCATTCAGTGTGCTAACGATCCTGCCAGCTCACCACCTTCAGTAACAATAATAATAATGATGATGATAATCAGGTGAAAACGGTACCAGTAATAATTGGAGCATTAGGCATGATAAAAAAAACAGATGAACAAAAACATCGAAGTTATACCTGAATCCTCAACATTACACATTTCCGAAAAGAGCCTTGTTATGGCAAACATTGTATATGAAACACTATCAATTCAATAATGCAACCTAAACAGAACAACCTACAAACACAAGACACACTGTACAGCAATTATCCAATGAAATAAACTACAAGCAGGCAGGATACACAACATATACATTAATACAACAAAAGACTGCACTACACCTCGTATATATATATAAAAAGAAAG
The DNA here is from genome assembly GCF_046866305.1 of Octopus bimaculoides. Lineage (NCBI taxonomy): Eukaryota > Metazoa > Mollusca > Cephalopoda > Octopoda > Octopodidae > Octopus > Octopus bimaculoides. Next base: position 20,150,438 of record NC_142955.1, on the reverse strand, counting down.
AAAGAAAGAAAAACTAATGCAATACAATAGTGAGATGGGTTTGCACTGCACCAACAACAAAAAAGAACACACAATGCTGCATGCAGCCCAGCGACACAGACATGTAGTAGAAACTACCAAATGTTGAACAATGATAATAACAAGAACAACAATTTATTTCTTGACCACAAGTGCCGAAGATATTAGGAAAAGAAAGAGTGTTGGCGAGACAGAGAAGTGCTGGCAAAAGTGACCGACAGCTATGGATGTGAAAGCATGACTGGACTCGAGCAGGTTGTCCGAATACAACATGTGTAACTTAACTGACCAGAGACACAGGATGCGACTCCAAAGTTCTTCCTCAACTATTGAAGGACTGAGATGGATTGCGAGTGCGAGTAAGCTTGACCAGATGATGATGGCAGGAAGGAGTACAAAACAGAAGGAATTACGAGAAGAAAATAAAAAGAATAAAGTTAGCAACAGATCCTCAATGGGAGGAAGGCAACCAGAGGGGGGGGGGGCTGGTAATGAATGAGGAGACATTACAAGGTTAAAAAAAAAAGGGCTTAGGCAGAAATTAGATGAAACCTAAGAAGCACAACAAAATGGTGAATGGTTGTTGGTTCAATTCTACAGGGGCAGGGGGTGTCACTGATTAAATGGACTCCAGTCAATTACTGGTACTACTTCTATTGACCACAGAAGACTGAAAATGAGCAACACCCCTTGTATGAAGGTGAGGCTTGTTTACAACCATCAGGAGACAAATACATACACACACACACACACGTGAATGACAGGTCTTTCACTTTGCCCTCTACCAAAAGCCCTCACAAGGTTAATGTAACACGTAGTGAGAAGGGACATTTCAAGATTCGGAGTAACGACCAGATTTGAGTGTCATCTTACTAAAGGGTTTGAAAGCTGTTAGATTCCAAACACATCTTAATAATAAAGGGGGAAAAAGAAAATTAACTTAAACCCTCCAAATTCTTGATTATCTTCAAAATGAATTAAATTAAAATTCTAGGTATGGAATAATCAAGGGGTCAATGAAATTAAAACCATATAGGTGTCTACCCCCACACTCCTACACACTGAGCCAAACCCTTTCATATCACAGGTGTTGTGTCGTGAAGGTTACAGGTAAGATAGTGCAGTAATTCATACACATGTTGCTCCACCGTACGACAACAGTAATGGAAAAGAAAAAAAAATATCAGACTTTGATCATTTCAGCAATCTTAAAAACTGGAAAATATAAACTTGTTTATAAGCACGCACACACACACACACCTGAGTTAATTAAAGAGCTTCTTCACAGTTGCTAGGTCTATAAAAAACAGCAGCCAAAAGCACTGGAGACCCCCACCCACCCACTCACCCACACACTCAACTTCTGGCAGTTATTTTAGACAATTTGTCCCTTTTTTCAAAATAATACAAGATTTGCTGACGGAGACCACCACTACCTGTCTCCTTCAAATCTGTTTTCTCTGATATACAATACATACAATGTGTGTGCGTCTATGTATATATATATATATATATATATATATATATATATATATATATATGTGACCACGTGTATATCGTTGGCAATTTTCTTTTTCCGTCTCCCCTTCTTTGGACTTTTTCTATATTTCTGATGAAGAGCTCCGCTCGAAACGTGAAATCCTCTTTCTTTTCTTTCCTTTCCTGAGCGTCCAATAACACTGTACTTAGTCCACGTCCTCGCATTGTTGTTTCCCTTTCTTGTTATATATATGTGTTGACTGAACACTATTCAATTTTTTTTCTCCGTGTTTTTCTCCTTGTCTCCGTATTCTTTCTGTTGAAGAGCGTAGCTCGAAACGTCAAAGACTTTCCGTATTCCCGAGCGTCATACTAATATATACTTTTGTTATTTACACCACCTGTCCTCGTCTGTTGTTATTTTTTGTATATTCTCCCATATATATATACATACATACATACATACATACAGAGGGAGAGAGAGCGAGACACATAACTTCTCTAATTATATACAAACACATATCGACTATTTTATAGCGACACACACACACACACACACACCTGTACAGACAGAGAGAGAGAGAGAGAGAGACAGTTTGCGCCAAGTGACAAAGCTAGACTAATTCTCCCACCATCACTCTTGATAAAAATATCAAAAATAGAAAGAAAAGTGAAACCGACAAAAATATTTGTAGAAATATTTCTGTTGTTCAATCATTTGTGTTTTAATCAGTGTAAGCAACAACAACAACAACAACCAATAATAATAATAATAATAATAATAATAATAATAATATCAAGGAAAGGTGGTGGTGACTGAGATAAGATATGGTGGCAAATTGGTGGTCAACAAAGATAACATGTCTGAGGTAGGATCTATATATAGCAACTGTCAACTGAACCTTCACACCCCTTTACTAAACTATAATGGAACAGCCTACTAAAATCTCCTGTCTGAGACTTGAACCCACATACTCCATCATTGAACTATCTGTATATTAAATAGTGACAGAAGCAACACCCAGGGAGAATCCAACAGGCTAACCACTCCCTTCCCTCCATATCCCTCAGACAACTATGGGAAGATATACAGGGCCTCAGGGCCTCACAGGGGTCACATACTGAGGGAGGCTATATCAGTCTTGTTCAACATATACCCACCAACTGCTCCCTCTCACCTTTGTTTCCCACCTGGGGTATCCATGTATCTACAAGATACTTATATCCACCCCCTCTATACCTTGAATCTCAACTGGCACAAAGCCCCCCCCCCCACCGCCGAGAGATTTTTCTGATGCAAAGTACTTGGTGACCCTGTCGGTGCTGGTGCCACACAAAAAGCACCCAGTCCTCTCTGTAAAGTGGTTGGCGTGTTAGGAAGAGCATCCAGCTGTAGAAACAAAGCCAAAGTAGATAAGAGAAGCTGGTCTGGCTCCTGGCCTTGCCACCTCCTGTCAAACTGTCCAACCCATACCAGCATGGAAAACGGACATCAAATGATGACGAAGATGATGATGATGATGATGATTGTGTGACCAAATCAGTAACTGTGTTTAGTTTATTACAGTGTGTATAAATATAAGATGTGTGAGAGTGTGTGCCAGTGTATATATACATAGAGGACTATATGTGTGGTGTGTATAATATTGATGTAGGGTAGAAAAATTAGATAAAATTTTAATTAAACCACATCGTATCAGTCATCAGAGAAGTCCCCCTCCCACACAGTCTCATACATGCACTGTTATACATTAAATCTGATGATGAAATTAATTCAACTAAAAACACATCATCGAACACTCACTATCATTATTAAATATTTTTATTATTATTATTTAATTATTTTACTATCATTTCCATCGTCATGTCTTCAAATAAAAATTAAATTTGAATATTGCATTTTTTAAATTTTCAATAAGATAAGGTCAAGATAGACAGGAGTACAGCAAAGTTAATTAGGAAAGTGACATCATCATCATCATCATCATCATCATCGTTTAACGTCCGCTTTCCATGCTGGCATGGGTTGGACGATTTGACTGGATACTGGTGAACCAGATGGCTGCACCAGGCTCCAATCTGATCTGGCAGAGTTTCTACAGCTGGATGCCCTTCCTAATGCCAACCACTCCGAGAGTGTAGTGGGTGCTTTTACGTGCCATCGACACAAGGGCCAGTCAGGCAGTACTGGCAATGGCCACAACATCTTTATTAAATTAGTGTCTGAGATGAAACAAATGGTGGGGTTTGTCAGTAAGAAATATTTAGGGATGTTTTGTATAGGGAAAGCAGAATTCCACCTAAATATCTAATAAATATTACAATATTTCTCGTCACTAATGAAGGCCTTTCGTTGTCATTAACGACCTACAAACTTGTCTCCAATCTGTGGCAGTCCTCACAGCAACAGCAATAAAGCTTATGCATTAATTAGTAGCAACAAGTTAACGAAGTAGCACTTATAAGGTCATTCAACTTGCTAAAAATAACAGCCAAACCTCCTTCAGCTCACACCTTTTAATCTTGAAACAAAGGATACATTAGATAATGTAGTCCCAGATACACTATGTCTGAATACAAGGTGGGATGGCCATGGCTGGAACATCGTGGATCATAAGTCTGTAGAATCAGGACTGACCTGGGACTAAGCGACAATAAGGAAGGATACATTAGATAATGTAGTCCCAGAGACACTATGTCTGAATATAAGATGGGATGGTCATGGATGGAATATCCTTGATGTAAGGTCTGCTCGTAAATGCAAGAGATGTGTTAGAAGCAAGGGGTTTCAATAGAGCCAGTCCCTTGTCATGACTGAAGCCAGTTATGGCCATCCAACAGCAGTGAATAACGACTTTGTTGCAAACGTTGAAACAGGATGAGCCAAGCCTTCGTTGCTCGTTTTAATTAGGCCACATCAAATTAAAAGTACAAATGAAATATGTTTGTTACGCAGTGAGTAGTTTCACATGAATTGTGTTTAAGACGCGAAAGGATTTAATTTTGTTTTAGCTGGGGACCCCCATCGTAGTGGTACGGCGGGGGGGGGGGGGGGGGAGCTCGCTTCTACGGCCATGGCTAATGAACATCCTGAGACAGGGGTGTGTACGATGAATATGTGTTGTGTGTATATGAGATGTACATTGGTATGTAACAGTATATATATATATATATAGGAGTGTATTTGACATGTGATAATGTACAACAACTATTTATAGTGTGTGTGTGTAAGATTGCACATATTAAATATATCCACACATTGTATATATGTACATGAGTGTGTGTACATATCTATTATATATACATATATAATGTATATCTATATTATATGCATGTTTGTGTATATATTACATATACATGTGTGTGTGTATATTACATACATCAACACTTTGCTTGTGTGTATATTTTCTGTTGTTGTCATCAGCTTTGTCTCATAACCAAGTAATCTTTTACTTACTTCAATCATTAAACTGTGGCCATGCTGGGGTAACTCATTGAAAACTTCTTATTTTGAAGGTACCAACTGCTAATAGTAGAGGGAACATGTAGAAGGGATAAACCCAGGAAGACGTAGGACGAAGTGGTGAGAAAGGATCTACAGACATTGGAACTTCCACGGGGGGGGGGGGAACCAAGGCTCCTGGCAGTTTGAAAAGACACATCAAGTTAAGTAAAAGCATGCTTGGCCTTGCATATGGGCTTGTTCCCTGCATCCCTCACCAGCTGGGTATTGCTCATCTCGTGGGTACTGGTGCCATGCAAAAAGCACCTGTAGCAGTGCTGTATAAATGCACCCATGCTGGTACTCCATAAACACACCCAGTCCACACTCTGTAAAGTGGTTGGCATTAGGAAGGGCATCCAGCTGTAGAAACCATGGCAAAACACACGACTGGAACATGGGCAGCTCCTGCCAATCCGTCCAACCCATGCCAGCATGGAAAATGGACGTTAAATGATGATGATGAATTGATCCCAGTACTTTTTTCAAAGCCTGGTGTCAGTCTCTTTGGTTAAACCACTGAGTTACGGGGCCAGAAACACACCAACACTGGTTGTCAAACAGTGGTGAAGGACACACACACACACACCTTTGCACATATATATATATATACACATATATATATATATATATATAGTTGAAATTTACAGAAAAAGAAAAGATGAAGACAGGTGTATAAACAACAAGCATGTGTATTAGTTTGACGCTGTATACATACATACAGATAGACATATGGGTGTGTATGTGTGGAAACACATGATGGGCTTCTTTTAGTTTCCATCAGCCAAATCCACTCACAAGACTTGGCTCAAGCTAGGGCTTTCGCAGAAGGCATTTGCCTAATGTACCACATCCATTGTTAACTCAATTTCCTGACCTCCACAATTCCATCCACGTTTGTGTATTTCATTAACGAGGACAAACTAAATGCTAATTAACAATCTCTGCAGTGAATCTATCTTTTTTTTTACAGATTAATTGTTTCATATTTTTAGAACTGAAATTACACAAAATTATAATTACTCAACAATTTTAGATTGACCTTGTATCTAAGTGTGAGTATGTGTGGGTGTGAGAGAGAGAATATACGTATCCCTTTCAGTGCCACCTTGAGTGATACATCATTCGCACAACATGGAGAATAAATCACCATATATACAGGGGCTGGACAAAATAATGGAAACCCCCAAGCATCATAATTTTGAAATATCTATAAAACCGTCAAAAGCTTGTTTATTTTTGTTTTTTGATTTATTATGTGTTGCTTAATATGTTTTGCTAAAATTGCTGTTTCTTATCAGATATCATCAGAAAAAGGTATTTAAAAGTCATTAAAATGACAGATTTATCGGACTTTCAAAGAGGTCAATTTGTTGGTGCTCGTATGGCAGATGCTAGCGTAACGAAAACAGCCGAAATGTTTGATGTATCACGAAGTACTGTCTCAAAGGTAATGACAGCCTTTGAGAAACAGGGAAAAACCACCTCGTCGAAAGAAAACTCCAGAAGAAAACCAAAACTTTCAGATAGCGACCGTCGGACTCTTATACAAATTGTTAGAAAGGATCACAAAAGTACAGCTCCCAAAATTACTGCAGAGCTTAATGACCACCTTGAGAACCCAGTTTCCACAAAAACTGTTCGCCAGGAGCTGCCGGATTTCACAGGAGGGCTGCAATCAGAAAACCACAACTTTCAAAAACAAACATTGCAAAGCGTTTAGAGTGGAGTAAAAACCTAAAGAATTGGTCCCTAGAGCAGTGGAAGATTGTTATTTTCTCAGACGAGTCATCCTTTACCTTATTTCTGACCACAGGCTGAGTATACGTAGGGAGACAGCCCAAAGAAGTATTTGACCCAGACTGCTTTCTTCCAACTGTTAAACATGGAAGAGGATCTGTGATGATCTGAGGGGTTATATCTTGGAAATCCACTGGACCAATGGTTTCCCTTCATGGCAGAATTAATAGTGAAGATTATTTAAGCATTTTATCTGATCAAATTCATCCTATGGTTGTGGAATTGTTGTGGAGGGAAACAATCTTTCAGGATGAGAATGCAGCAATTCACACAGCTAAAGTTGTTACAGAATGGCATGGATGCTTGCCACGTTGCAACTCCCTGTTAAACAACTGCTTTAGCAACCTGTCATCCTAGCAAGATGCCCACCCCAACACATGTGATTGTGTATGAGGATCATTTCAATACTGGATGTGTTAGCTTGCTGAAGAACAATGGTATCTGGTGTTAAAGACTTCCATTTGATGTCTGGTATCCTCCTTAGGCAAGTCTGAGAATTGAAAAAGACAACAAAGCATTTCGAAGACTTGAAAATCGTGTGTGGTCTGATAGAGGTATCACCTTCAAAGTCAAGCTTAGTATCTATAAATCTTGCAAATTTCCAAATTCTAATTAATTTGCTAGCGGGAAGGACTGCTCCAACAAAGTCGCGTATTGTCCTTGCCTTCGAAGTTTCTGTCTTTCCATTCATATATACATGTATATGCAAACATGTATATAAATGAAGTAGATAGAGATATACATATGGACAGGTTGTGTATTCCAGTTTATTGATTTAGTTCAAGGAGGAACCGGTTCAGCAAAATAAACACGACAACAGTTAGCACAATCACGTGAGAGGAGGGCAAAATCAAGGCTTTTATTGTAATTCCAATAGTATTTTTCTTTTTGAGGTGCGGGGGGGAATACCTGGAAAAAGATTTAGTCAGTTAGCGAGTGTACATGTTACTGTCACATGGTCAACAGTGTTTATAATTGGATGCACATTCATTATTTATTGAATAATCAGCACAACTGACACCTCATGTTACTATATTACATAACTGCTATATATAGTGTGTGTATATAATAAATACTACAGTATGCGTGTGTGTATATTGCGATAAATACTACAGACAATATATATGTGTGCATATTAAGTACAAAAATAAACACAAAGTAGCAGCATGTTTCTATATGACCCCCCCCTTGTATTTTCTCCAACCAATGTTATCGATGCCAGCAATCCTCTCTTTCTAGCAGACATCTTTCCTTTCCTGCTGTAAATTAATCATTTACTTTGCAAATCCAAGAACCTCGCTTTCTGATGGATTCACTGTTTACACCTAATGAAGATTAATGACACAAAAAAAAAAAACGTGTCCTTCGGTCACTCTTGGCCCAGTTTAGGATGTTTTCTCTCCTGAGACACTACACACAATGGAGGTCATTCCACATTTGAATGCACACCAATACATTGAATATAACTGCACACTCCTATATTTTAATCGCTGTTGCACACTGTTCTACCTCTCGTATTTCACTTTTTAAGTTATCTCTACAGGTTTTCTATAGAAATCGAGTCTCCTTACAAACAATTATTATCCTCTTATTTATACAAACCAATCATAGCATGACTTCAAAAAGCTACATATTCGGCTGGTGAGAAAGTAATTTTGTTTTTCGTAAATAGATACGGTTATGATTATTTATTTTTTTTTAATGACTTTTGTCAATGTTATGATTTTTTTCCTTTTGACATTTGAAAGTTGTTACTTTTAGCTTACTTTAGAAGCAATTTGCACGTAATTTTGTTTACAGCTTTTAGTTCAGTGTCAATTTGAACATGGAGTGCAAAAACAAACATTTTTCGCCATATTTTGCTTTTTTATTTCCATAAAGGCAAGAAAGTTACTGAGGCTCAGAAAGAGACATGTGAAGTTTATGGTGTTGATTGCTTAACTGAACGCACATGTCAGAAATGATTTTAAATATTCCATTCTGGAGATTTTTCACTCAAAGATGACCAACGTTCTGGTCGACCTATTGAAGTCGATGAAGACTGAATGAAGGCCAATTGAATCTGATTGCCATATAACTGTGCGAGAGATTGCAGAGAGGTTAAAAGTATCACACACAACTGAAAACCACTTAAAATGTCTTAGACTCGTTAAGAAGCTTGATATTTGGGTTCCACATAAAGTGAAAGAGATTCACTTAACACAACGAATCAATATTTGCAAAAGAAATGGTGAAAGCCTCCTCGATTGAGTGCGGGGAGGCAGTCTTTATGGCAGGTGTTGAAGGGACGGACATGGGTGTCGTGCAACAGGGAAGAAACATGGCTACTCTACGTATAAGGGTGGGAATAGCTCAAAAGAAGTGGAAGACGGTGGTGACAAGGTGTCAGGGTGTAGTTTCAAGGTTCAAGGTGAGTCATAAGCAAGAATACAAGCAGTGGATCAGGAGAGAAGGAAAGTGAAGGGCAGGGGGAGGGTGATGTGTTGATTCTGCCCTCAACTGTTTACTGCAGTTTAGTCGTACCAAGCTTAGAAGAATGGTGGAGGAGTGGATGTTAGGAAGACGACGTACAAGGGGCAGAAGGGCTTGACGTGGACAATTTGGGTGTAGGGCCTAGCATCATCGTTTAACGTCCTCCTTCCATGCTGGCATAGGTCGGACGGTTTGACAGGATCTGGCCAGGCAGGGCCTGAAATTTTTATATCAACCCCACAATTTCACTGGTACTTAATTTATCGATCCCAAAAGGGTGAAAGGCAAAGTCGACCTTGGCAGAATTTGAACTCAGAATGTAGCGGCAGACGAAATACCACTAAGCATTTCCTCCAGCGTGCTAACGATTCCGCCAACTTGCCGCCTTTAATAACAATAATAATAATAATAATAATAATAATAATAATAATAATAACAATAATAATTATTATTATAAGTATTTCTTACTTAGACACAAGGCCAGCAGTTTTAGAGATAAGGTTTAGTTAATACCATTGACACCAGTATATGACTGGTACTTTATTTTATTGATCCCAGAAAGATGAAAAGCAAAGTTGACCTTGATGCGATTTGAACTCAAAACACAAAACATTCACTCCAACGTTTTAACAATTCTTTAACAACAACTGATTAGGCACAAGGAAAGATGTCTATGTGAACCCCAGTATATAGCTGGTATTTATAAATCAAAAATAAAATAACAATATTATTATTATTATTGTTATTATTATTATTATTATTATTATTGCTGTTGTTTGTCATAAACTGAAAATAAGATGGTTGTAAGTCGTAGAAGTGAGATAGGGAAGACACACACACACACACACACACACACACACACACACACACACACACACACAAGGACAGATTCAGTGATACACATGTACACACACACACAAATATATTTCTGGTTGGAGAATGCAAGAAATTTCATAC